>NW_024037374.1:3884455-3922318 GCF_015832195.1 Motacilla alba alba
TTCTTCCTAGCCTCCATGATTTGGGCGATGTTGGCACTTTTAGATTGGTTTAGAATAGAAACCAACTGTCTAACATAGGTGGTAGCTATTGGAACGGAATTGTAAATACAGTACACATAGCTTTTAGTATAAAAGACAGCACCAGCCTCAAGGGCGGAGAGTGTGCCTTTGTCTGACCTGCTGAATGGGCTGCAGCAGCTCAGGGAGAAAATCTTTTAGATAACACATAATAAACAACTTGAGACCAGACAACTGCAAACTATTGAGTCTTTCTTTGAAGGCACGGGTTGGAGGAGAGACTTTTCCACCTTTCAGAGTCACCCTGACCAGGGGGAGACTCCAACAGTAGAAGAACCCAAAGAGTGGACTATAACATCCAGGCTGGGTGAAACGAGATTGACTCTCAAGCAGAGACTGAAAGACAACCAGAAAAACACCAAGACACCCAGAAAGTAGAGTCAAGCTTCCACCAAGCAGCTGGAGAACTGTCTTCCTGTTTTAATGGTGAGAATTACCAGCATCTGGTGAGGGGAAGTACACAAGGGACTGTAAAAGGTAATGGGACAGCTTCCTTAGAAAATGAGACAAAAGAAGGAGGGCAAGACCGGGCTGGCCCCTTTGTTTGCTACCAAGAAGACTCCAAAACCCTGCTGCGGGTAGCAACCCTGTAGGCATGGTAAGGTAGGAACAAAAGGCCATAGCAGACCTCTATCATTCCTCAGTTGTGTTTTAATACAACAGGGACTAGAGGTCTTTCCCTCTAGTCCCTGTTGTATTAAAAGTTGGCCTCTGTACTCACCCCTAAGATACACTGACGATGGGCAGCAACGACACAGGCACGGTAGATGGGAGTCAAAGCCATATCAGATCTCTGTGATGCCCTTTTGTCCATTCCAAATAAGTGTGTCTAAGGAAAGCCTGAGATCTTTTTTTTTCCTCTTCCCGCTGTCCTTGCCGATGTCAACAGATGCTGGTATGACTCATTCAAGAGAGAGAATTTTTTTTACTTAATTTTTCCAGCAAAATGACTTCTAGAAAAAGAAAAGGGGGGTTTATTATAAATGAGTAATCCTATGGTTGACTCTCACAATTAAGGGGTGAATATTAAATATATGTTAAGAGAAGTTTGATAGATGTATAGCTATCTTTCCTCTCCCCCTTGCCTTGTTATCACAGAATGGCCTCAGTAGTTGGGGCATTTGGGAGGGTGGGCTTGTTACTATGGCAGCACCTGACCTCCAATCAAGCTGTAAGAAGGTGATCTCCACCACTGGACAGCGAAGAAGGAGTTGATTGACAAGACTTTGAGAGGGGCTAGAGGTATAAAAGACAGAACATCCATTTTTTTAGATGGGCACCTGGTGACTGAATCCTTTCACTCCAGCACTGTATTCTTTTTTTTATTCAGTCTTCTGCTGTATTTCAATAGGATCCTAATAAACCATTTAATATTTTCAAAGTGAAAATCATTTCTCACATGAGGTTGGGGAATGTGAGGCAAGGCTGTCCACACTGGGTCAGCTCTCAAGGTAAAACTTCTCTGACCGGGCCAGACCTCTTCAGGAGAGACCTTGGATCAATATCAATCACAGAATGCTGCAATCAGCTCTTCACAAAAGAGAACAGTAAAAAAATATACTCTTTAAAATAGGATTACATATTTCTTAGAAGCTCTTTGAAATATTTCTCCATAACTGTAAAAAGAAAACTTCCTGATGAACTGTTCCAGACCAAGGGGAAATCAGGGAAGACCCATGATTTGTCAGGACTTGCTTGATCCTAATGAGCTCAGTGGTACATTTGGAGATGAACCCTGGAACCTCAGGGCCTGAGAGGAGATTGCACAAACCTTTCCAGGAGTCAAAGTCAGAGGAAACACCCCAAAGTGTCTCAAAGCATAAATGGGTCCCACTGAGGTCCATCCCCAACACAGGGTCCTCATGGACTCCTTGGAAATGAGAACTGGAGGCCAGGATGGCACAAAAACCTCTCAGAAACTCAGTGTGGAAAGGAAAAATCCAAAGTACTTTAAAAACTTTGAGTATCTCAAAGTATTAATGAGCCCCAAAGAGTATCAACACAGAGCTCTCAAGGGACTCGTTAAAGCAGATAATTAATGCCAGTGATGCGTGAAATTTTCACATTGAGTCTGTATCAAAAGGGAAACACCAAGTACCTTAAAATACCTGAACTTCCGTAAAGTACTAATGAGCCCCACTGAGTGTTGTTACTGAGAAAGAACCTCAAGGGACTAATTAAAGCAGATAATTGGAGGCCATGACTGCAAAAAGCTCTCAGAGACTCCAAGGCAAAAGCCAAACCCAAAGTCCTTTGAAAACCCTGCAGTTCCTGGGAGCATGAAGGAGCCCCCAGGGCCATTGCTGACCAAGGCTCCCCAGGGACTCCTTCCAGCAGATCCTTGAGGCCACTGGTATGTGGGCTAGGGGGGGATGCTGAGGGCAGGACAAGGGGCTGCCAGTGGCCAGCCTGGCTGGGGCTGTGCCAGGAGGCCCCAGTGGCTCAGGACAAGGTGTCTCCTGCCAGCCCTTGGTGGCACAGAGCCTGCTGTGCCCCAGGGCACCAAGACTTGGCTTCTCTTTGTCCCCACCTGTCATCACTGCCTGCAGTTCTCTGCTCTGCCTGGGGCCTGGGGACACTTTCTCTGTGGTGTTCCTCCCTGGGACCCATTAAAAGTCCAAGAAACTTTGGAGTGTGATTGTGACTCGGAGTTCTGGAGAGGTTTCTTCAGCTGCCTCTCAGGGCCTGATGTTCAGGCCCTGAGCACAAAGCCCCAGAGGGTCATTAAAGTCCTTGTGCTGTGTCTGTGCTGCTGAGCTGGGCCGAGCTCCTGGCACAGAGGCAGCTCCTGGTAAGCAAGAAGAGCTTGAAAAGCACATTTCTCTTGATGAGCAGCTCTTCTGCCAGCCCAGCAGGGCTGGGGCACTGCCTGCAGCCAGCCCGGGCACAGCACAGAGGCACAGAGAGCTTCAATCAGTCAGGGCTGGGAAGGTGCAGAGAAGTGCCTGGGGCAGAATCCCTGCCAGCCCTTGGCACAGGAACCTCTGGCTGCAGGACAATGCAGCTGCAGCTCCTGCAGTGATCTCCTACAGCTGCAACATCCCAATGCCTACAGACCCTGTGAGTACATTCTCTGATTGTCTCTTGTGCAGAGCAGCCAGGGGTGCCCAGGGCTGTCCTGCAGAGCAGGCTCCTGCAGCCCAGGGCGCTGTGCTGGGGCAGGGACTCTGCTGCCTGCCAGGGACAGCTCTCAGCCAGCCCTGGCAGCTGCTCCCAGCACTTGAGGACAAGATCTGGGTGGCAGGAGACAGCTGGTAAGGCTTGGAAGTGTTGTCGTTTTGTGGTGAGGATGCTGCATTGTTCAGGGCTGCTCCCAGCATGGCATTTAACTGCAGAACATTTCCAAGTAGATTATACAGGGAGCACAGCAAGTCAGGGACAGCATAAAAGGAAAACCCTGCTTTTTAAATCTACTGTTAAGGTTTGCCTGGTTGGGGAATTGCAGATAGACATCCATCTCTCACTTCAGGGAGAGAAAAATTAAAAAAAAAAATTGTCTCAGATCTGAATAAACCAAGCAGTGACAGAAATCAGGACAGGGCCCCTGACAGGCAGCATCGGTGACACTTTTCCAGCCTCCTCAGGGTTGCTCTGATGTTGCCATCAGAGCCTACAGAGCCAGAGCTGCCTGGAGCACTCTCAGGGCTGGGAGGGGTCTGCAGCGCAGAGCTGAGCCCCCAGGCCTGGGCTGGGCTCTGGCAGCACTGGCAGGGCCCAGCCCTGGGCACAGGGAAGCAGCTGCTGGCAGGGACAGCTCCAGGCAGCAGAGCCCTGGGCAGGCAGTGAGGGGCAAGTGCCCCCCAAGCTGTATTGGGATATTTAAACTCCTCTCAAAACCCAACTAATTCAAGATTACTTTTTTTACAGATCCCCATGTGCAGCCCCAGCAAATGTCCAACAGCAGCTCCATCAGCCACTTCCTCCTGCTGGCATTGGCAGACACGCGGCAGCTGCAGCTGCTGCACTTCTGCCTCTTGCTGGGCATCTCCCTGGCTGCCCTGCTGGGCAACGGCCTCATCATCAGCGCCGTAGCCTGCGGCCAGCACCTGCACACGCCCATGTTCTTCTTCCTGCTCAACCTGGCCCTCACTGACCTGGGCTCCATCTGCACCACTGTCCCCAAAGCCATGCACAATTCCCTCTGGGACACCAGGAACATCTCCTACACAGGATGTGCTGCACAGGTATTTCTGGTTTTTTTCTTCCTTGGATCAGAGCTTTCTCTCCTGACCGTCATGTGCTACGACCGCTACGTGTCCATCTGCAAACCCCTGCACTACGGGACCCTCCTGGGCAGCAGAGCTTGTGCCCACATGGCAGCAGCTGCCTGGGCCAGTGGCTTACTCAATGCTCTCATGCACACGGCCAATACATTTTCCCTGCCTCTGTGCCATGGCAATGACCTGGGCCAGTTCTTCTGTGAAATCCCTGAGATGCTTCAGCTCTCCTGCTCTAAATCCTACCTCAGGGAACTGGGGCTTCTTACTGTTAGTGCCTGTTTTGGACTTGGATGTTTTGTGTTCATTGTTTTCTCCTATGTGCAGATCTTCAGGGCTGTGCTGAGGATCCCCTCTGAGCAGGGACGGCACAAAGCCTTTTCCACTTGCCTCCCTCACCTGGCCGTAGTCACCCTGTTCCTCAGCACTGGCACATTTGCCCACCTGAAGCCCCCTTCCATCTCCTCCCCATCCCTGGATCTGGCCTTGTCAGTTCTGTACTTGGTGATGCCTCCAGCCCTGAACCCACTCATCTACAGCCTGAGGAACCAGGAGCTCAAGGCTGCAGTGTGCACACTGATGACTGGATGGTTTCAGAAACATTAAAGTGCGTGCCAATTTCTGCAAATCCCTTGTAATAAAAGTAAACTTTAATACTCCTTGTTAGCTTCATTGCGGATGTTTCTTTTTTTGTTTTAATTTTTCATATTGTCCACAATGAAATGTCATTGTTTGTGCCATTTCTCATTGTGTTTCTCGCCACTTTCCCTGTGGTCACTGACTGTGTCAGTGAGGGGCGGCACTCTCAGTGGCTTTAAAACGACATAAAGGATCTCCCAGCAAAGTTTTCTGCAGAGATGCCCTTTGGTTGCCTTCTCTGGAGCTGCAGCAGCAATGTCTGTGTGCAGAGCTGGGGCAGATCAGTGCTGGCCCAGCAGCTGTGCCCAGCAGCAGCAGCACTTGGTGTTGCCAGCTCTGCTGCCATGGCCCTGCCCCGCTGCCCTGGTGGCCCTGGTGTTGCTGTAGGGCCTGAGTGCTCTCGGGGCCGGGCACAGTGCTGGGGGTGGCAGTGCCGGGGCTGCAGCAGGGACAGGCCATGGGCACTGCTGGGGCAGCGCTGACGCCTCAGGCCAGGGCCTGGGGGCTCCAGGCTCCTTGCCCAGGCTCTCTCAAGAACACGGCCAGGCCAATGCTCAGCACAGAAAACCCCCGTGAGCAGCCCCAGGGTGGCCGTGGGCAGGCTGGGGGCAAACAGCATGGCTGGGGCTCTGCAAGGGCCCTGGGGCACACGGGAAGGAGCAGCAGAGCAGGGGCTGATCCATCCCCAGTGCGCTGCACAGCCCAGGGCAGCGTCCCAGAGCGTCCTCATGGAGCTGCCAACACCATCCCCCCTCTGCAGCCCTGGCCTCTCCCCCAGCTCACACAGGTGCCGCATCCTTGCAGGCACAGGCACGGCAGCACTGGCTCAGGAGCCCCTGTTTGCATTGCACACAGCAGGCGGGAGCACCCCCATGCTGTTGCTGTGGGGACATGAACCTGAGGGAGCACAAATGCCATCAGCCCCTGGGGCCAGCAAGGGCTGGGGGACACCAGGGAAAGCACTCAGCTTTGTCCTGGCCTCTGCAGCCAGCCAGAAAGTTTGTTCCCATCAGCTGGGAGTTTCCTGTGCCACTGCAGACGCTGTTGCTCAGAGCCAGGGCTGCCTGGCAGCCACCCCCAAACTGCCCTGAGCATTTCCTTGGCTTCACCTTTGCTTTTTCTACTCTTCTCTGGTACAAATTTCTTCCTCTTGCCCAGCCCTGTTCCCTGCCCTGCAAACAGCCCATCCCTGTTTGCCCTTTCCTCTCTGGCCCCACTCCCCATTGCAGTTCCTGACTTGGCACCATGGGAATGGCCCTTGGGGAGCAGGATCATCCTCCAAGTGCTGCAGCAATTGTCTGCAGGCTCCTGCAGTGCCCCTTGCTGCTCCCTTGCCAGAGGCACCCCAGGCCAGGGGGGCCCATCTGGGCTGCTGTGTCTGCCTGTGGGGCTCCCTGTTCTGGGCAGTGAGGAGGAGCTGCAGAGGCTCTGCAGGACTGACAGGATGGGCTTTGGGGCTGGCAGGAGAAGCTGAGGCACCTGGGCTGCTGGAGCTTCTGAACAGGAGGCCCAGGGCTCATCCTGCCACTGCTCCAAGGGTGCTTTCAGAGAATCCCAGAATCAGCAAGGTTGGAAAAGACCTTGGAGATCATCAAGTCCAACCTGTGTCCTGACACTGCCTTGTCCCTCCTGAGCCTCCTCTTCTCCAGAATAAACAACCCCAGCAGCTCCCTCAGCAACTCCTCACAGGACTTGTGTTCCAGACCCCTCACCAGCCTGGTTGCCCTTCTCTGGACACGCTCCAGCCCCTCCATGTCCTTCCTAAATTGGGGGCCCAGAACTGGACACAGCACTCGAGGTGCTGCCCAACCAGTGCCCAGCACAGGGCAAGAATCCCTGCCCTGCTCCTGCTGGCCACACCATTCCTGAGCCAGGCCAGCAGCCATTGGCCTTCTTGGCCACATGGGCACACTGCTGGCGCATGTCCAGCCTGCTGTCCATCAGTGCCTGCAGCTCCCTTTCTGCCTGGCTGCTCTCCAGCCACTCTGTCCCCAGCCTGTGGCTCTGCAGGGGTTGTTGTGGCCAAAGTGCAGGACCTGGCACTGGGACTTGTTAAACCTCACCTTGTTGGATTTGGGCCCTGGATCCAGCCTGTCCAGGGCCCTGTGCTGCACCCAGCTTGGTGTAATCTCTAAATTTCTGGTTGTGGACTCAATCCCCTCATGAAGATCATCACTGCAGATATTGAAATCCACACTGGCTGGCTCTGATCCCTCGGCCATCCTGTGGGTGCCCTGTGGTGGCACTCAAGGTGAGCTGTTCTATAACCTTGCCAGGCACCAAGGTCAAGGATGACAGACCTGGAGCTCCCCAGATCCTCCTTCCAGCCCTTCCTGGGGATGGGCTCACACTGGCACCTCCAGTGCTCTGGGACCTCTCTGGTGAGCCAGGACTGATGGTAAATGATGGAGAGCAGCTTGGGGAGCTTATCCACCAGCTCACTCATCCCCCAGGATGGATCCCATCTGATCCCATACACCTGTGAGCATCTGAGTGGCTCAGCAGGTCCCCAGCTGCTTCCTCCTGGATTCCAGGGGGCTGTTCTGCTCCCTGTGCCCATCTACCAGCTCAGGAGAACACTTGTCTTGAGGGCAATGTGTCCTAATATTGAAAATTGAGACAAACAAGGTGGCAAGTAGCTCAGCCTCATATTTATCTTTCGTTCCTAAATTCTCCACTGCATCCAATAAAGAGTAGAGTTTCTCCTTATACCATGTTGTGCTAACAACCTATTTCTAGAAACCTTATCTAATATTTTTCACAGAAGTGACCAGGTTAAGCTCTAATTGAGCATTCACCTCTTTCCTTTTCTTTCTGCAAGACCTAATAACATCCTTAACCACTTTGTAAGTAGCCTGACCTTCTGTCCAAAGCTGAAGAACCATCTTTTTATCCTTGAGTGCCCACATAATCTCCATGGGCAGCCAGGACAGTCATTTTTCCTCACCAGTTCATCTTTTGCCACACTGGGACAGGCTGCTCCTTCCCCCTTAACATGACTTTCTTTAAGTGTGGCCATCCTCCCTGGACCCCTTTGTTTTTAAGGGCTGTTTCCCTTAAAAAAATCAGTACCCAATTCGGTACTCCCCAAATCAGCATCCTAAACAGGCCAAAGTCTGCCCTTCCTAATTCCAGTGTAGAAGTTTTGTTGCTGCCCCTCCTTTTTCACAGAACATTGAAAACTTGATGATTTCATGGTCACTGTGCCCCAGGCAGCCTCTGACCCCCACATCTGCCCCCAGCCCTTCTCTGTTTGTGAACAGCAGGAGACAGAGCTTTCCTCGGGAGTGGGAGTGTTACCAAAAATTTTGTAAATTTGGTAAAATAGAAAACTTCTTATTTCCTTAATGCTACCAGTGCAGCATTAAGAAGCAGCATTCTTTATTCAGCTGGATGCACGGGGATAGCTCCTCCCAAAGCCGTGCATGCTGAGTACAGGAAAGTTTCTGTTTATTTTCTGCATTTTGCACACATATTCATTGATTGTCCTGGACTAAACACACATAGGGTAATCATTTCCCCCAAAAAATTAAGACATTTCCCCTCCCCTCTACCCAAGTGTTCTTCTGTCCTGGGGGTCTCTCTGGTGGTCCCTGGTGGTCGTGGACCCCAATGTTCCAGTGGGCCTGGCTGAGCTGGCAGGACACTGAGGCTGCTGAACTTCCAGTTCCCCTTCTCACACAAGGGGCATTGTGTGGTTTCCATAGGCCTGGGGTTTTGGAGAACAAGCTGCAGGTGTCAGCTCACCTGGTGGAGGCAATTGATCATCTGGTAACATGAGGTCACAGAGCGGGCTATGACATCACAGAGTGGGTCTTGTGGGGTCATTGAGCAGCTATGACATCATAAACTGCCTTTGTGACATCACAGAGCAGTCTGTGACATCAGAGAGACTATGACATCACAGAGTTGGCTGTGACATCACAGCTGTGTGACATTAGAGAATGGGCTGTGCCATCACAGAGGGGCTGTGTGACATCCCAGGAGGGCTGTGTCAGGTCACTGGGTTGGTCACTCTGCCCCAGCTCTGCCTCACAGTTTCTCCCAACAAGTCCAATGCTGTTCATGCCCAGCGGGGTCCCTTTTCCCCGGGATCCCCCCAGCCCACCTAGAGCCACAGCCTCCAGCAAAGGATGTTCCACAGGATCCAGCCCAGAGCCGGACATGGGGACAAGGGGCCAGGGCTGTGTGAGCAGGACATCAAGGACGGGATTATCCAGGTCCCTGTGGCCTGGTTTGGGTTGCCCAGGGCAGGAAAGATGTCTGGCAGCTGGAGCAGGGTTAGGGAAGGGCCTCCAAGGTGGGGCTGGAGCCCTTGGGCTGTGAGCAGAGGCTGAGGCAGCTGGGCTTGTCCAGCCCGCAGCAGGGAAGGCTGAGGGGCTCCTCATCCCAGCCTGGCAGTGCCAGCCAGGAGGTGCTGGAGAACACAGAGCCAGGCTCTTCAGCGGGGGGCCTGGTGGGAGACAAAAGCCAATGGGTGGAAGTGGAAAGAGGGGAGATCAGCCAAGACAGGAGGAGATGAAATGAGTCAGGCTGGTTTCAGCATTTCCTCAACACCAAGAGCAGCCTGAGCTCCCTTCTCCATCCACCACTGACAGCTTTGCAAATCAGGAATTGTTTCAGCTGTTTTGCCCCCACTCCAATACGAGCATCCTGATACAAGAACTTAATTGTGTTTATAGCAATCACAAAACCATGTTTGTCTGAAATTAATTTTAGTATGGAAATCACTTGTGGATGGAAGACTCATCAGATGCTGCTGGGACGTTGCACATAGCTCAGGGAAGAGTGTGGTTGTTATTAGATTGTGTCCTGTTCAACTATGATCTGTTGGCCATGAAGAGAAACTTTCTGTGCCTCTGAGTCCCACCAGTTCCTGGCCCCCAAAAGACACAAACCTGATGAGTTGTGGTTCCCACTCCACTGGTGGCACTTGCACCTCCCGCCATCCCCAGAGCAGAGCTCCCTTGTCCCAGAAAGTCCCTGGCAATGCAGGGATGAAGGAAACAGGACAGGCTGTGGGGATCAGGGGCAGGGCATGGCCAGGGATTTGGGGTGGTTGTGAGCCCAAGGCAGGACCCGGCCCTTGACCTTGGTGAACCTCATCCCATTGTCCTGGGCCCATGGCTCCAGCCTGTCCAGATCCCTCTGCAGAGCTTCCTGCCCCCCAGCACAGCCACACTTCCACCCAGCCTGGGCTCACCTGGGAACTGACAGAGGGTGCCCTCCATGGCCTCATCCAGATCAGCAATAAAGAGATTTCACAGACCTGGCCACAGTGCTGAGCCCTGGGGCACCCCTGGATGTGACTCCATTCCTCAGCGGCTCTGAGTACCAGGGGTTGGATGAGGGAAATGGTGGGGTGGGGATAGGGACAAGGTGTGATTGATTGTCAGCCATGAAGGGTCTTGATTTTCATAACTATTCAAACTGCATGAGGAGGTGCTGGGGGTCAATGTCAACTGGGGATTGCTGCTATCAATCTATAAACAGGTAAAGAAAACTTAACAAGACAAAACAATTCTCTCTGTTTTCAATATAGTAAACTCACTTTGAATACTCTTCTGAAATATGTCTAATTTACCACAAAGAATTGAAGATTTTCAATATTCCCATGGGCTTGTCTTGTTTGGGTGTTTTGAACAAATGTTTATGAGCTTTTCTCACTGCATTCCTCAACTGAAGAGATCAAGAAAGAAGAGGCCTCTGGAAGAGGAAAATTCATTAGCAGCCTCCAAGTGGCTGAGGATCCATCCCCATCAGAGCAGCAATGAACAGAAATGGGCACAGCTTTGGGGCTGCCCCAGCTTTTGCATGGGCCCTGGGCCTGGAGCAGGAGTAGCTCTGGAGGGCCCCAAGGCCGGGGCTCTTGTGCTGCCCTGGACAGATGGGATGGCAGCAGGGGCTGCAGAGCTCTCAGCACCTCAGCCAGAGGGGAGCAGGGCAGCCAGGGAGCCTCCTTTGGCCTTGGCCAAGCACTTTCCCCCATGGCTGGGGCTGAGTCCTGTGGCAGCTGCAGCTGCTGCTGTGCCCTTGCCAGGAGCTGAGGCCGTGGGGCCAGTGGCCAGAGCAGCCTGGTCTGAGCAGAGCTGTGGGGCCAGAGGCGGCTGGGCTGGGCTGGGGAGAGGCCCTTGGTGCTGGCCAGAGCTCAGGGCAGCTGGCAGAGCTTGCAGGGAGCTGGGCTGGGCTCAGAGAGCCTGGCACAGAAACCATCAGTGTCCATCTCAGCCTGGCTGAGCGGGCAGGGGACAAGAAGGGCACCCCAGGGTCCGCAAATTCTCTGTGTGGAAGCTGAGTTTGTGAACCCCTGAGCCCTCCTATGTGCTTTGGCTGCACTTCCAGCTCCAGAGATGTGACAGGTGCGACCAGAGACAAATAATTCCTGCTGGATTCTTCTTTCTATTTGCCTATATAGGTGACCTGGATCCATATGTAGACAAGGTGTTTTGTGTAAGATAACACTGAGTGATAAGAATAATATTTTTAGCAGAAAAAATTGTTTTATGCAAAATACATAATGGAAAAAAAAAAGACACATATGATCAGAAGAGCGTCTGAGTTTTTCAGAGGATGAGAGACTCATTGATGTTCCAGCATTCAAACCTGTTTAATTACTTCCCTCAGGGACTTCTTGAGATGAGAGGCGACCACAAGAGGCTGAGGTCAGCCAGAGCTCTCTGTCCTAACAGCTTTTGTCTCGAAGAACCCTTGCATACATGGACTATCAATTTTGGCTGTGGGCATCTGGAAAGACAGACAGTTCTTTTCCATATCAGAGAAAGCACGGAGCCCCAGTTCTCCAGGGTCTGATGAGAGGCAGCCCTCAACATTCCAGCATCAGCTGGACCTGTCAGATGGCCCCTGGGAGGCCAAACCAGCCAGACCTGTTCCATATTCCCTTGGTTCCATAAGGCCCCACAGTATCACAATGCTCTCCTTGCTTTCTGAAGTGTCACACCAGTCTCCATGCTTCCATGAGGCCCTGCAGGGTCACAATGGCCCTTTGGTTCCATGTTGCCCCACAGTGTCACAATGGTCTCCATCATTCCATGGGGCCTTGCAATGCCACAATGGTCTCCATGGATCCACAGTGCCCCGCAGGATCACAACGGCCCCTTGGCTCCACGAGGCCCTGAAATGCAACAATGGCCTCTTGGTTCCCCAAAGCCCTGCTGCTCCACACTGGCGCCGTGGGACCATGCGGCCCAGCAGAGCCACAGTGATGTCCTTGGTTCCACGAGGCCCCACAGTGTCACCATGGTCTCCACAGAAAGGAAACCACAGAGCCCCCATGTCTCAGGGCTTGATGAACTGCAGTCACCAGAGGCCAAGGCCAAGCAGACCTTTCTGTCCTGGCAGGTTTGTCCAGGAGCAACCCTTGGATATTTGAAGTTTTGAATGTGGAATCCCAATTTCAGCCCTTTTTGCCTAGAGGAGAAGGCCAGATCTTTGCCACAGGAAGGAAAGCATGGAGCCCCTGTTTTTGGAAGGCAGGTGAGACCTGGCCCTAAGGAGGCCAAGGCCAGCCAGAGCTGTCTGTAATGACAGCTTTTGTGAAGGAGGAATCTTTGGATATAGGACTTTTAGTGGTGGAATCCCAGTTTTGGCCATGGGCACCTGGAGAAGAAGGATGGTTCTTCTCCATGTGAAGGAAACGACAGAGCCCCAGTGTTTCAGTTCAGAATAGAGGTGACCACCAGAGGCCAAGGCCAGCCAGAGCAGTCTGTCCTGGCAGCTTTTGTCTGGGAGAAAACCTTGCATATAGGGAATTTTGGAGGAAAATTACCCATTTTAGCCATGGGTGTGTGTGCAGGAGGGACAGTTCTTTTCCATAGGAAGGAAAGCACAGAGCCTCAGTGTCTGAAGGCAGATGAGAGCCAGCTCTCAGGAAGTCAGGGTCAGCCAGAGTAGTTGGTAATGGCAGCTTTTGTCTGGGAGCAATCCCTGGATATTGGGAATTTTGGAGGGGGAATCCCATTTTGGCCATGGATGCTTGAAGGAGAAAGGAAGCTCTTTTCCATGTGAAGGAAAGCCCAGAGCCTCAGTGTTCCAGGGGTACATGAGAAGTGACCCTCAATATGCCAAGGGCAGTTGGACCCTTCAGGCCAGGCCAACCAGAGCTGTTACCTGTTCCCTTGAATTCATAAGGCCCACAGCATCACACAGGCCCCTTGTTTCCATGGGGCCCTGCAGTGTAACAATGGTGGTGTCATATTGGATCCTTGGTTCCATGAGGCCCAGCTGTGTCACACTGGCCCCTTGTTTCCATGGGGCCCTGCAGTGTCACAATGGTCCCTCGCTTCCATGAGCCTTGCAGTGTCACAGGGGTCTCCTTGGTGCCACAGTGTCAAAATGGACCCTTGGTTCCATGGGGATTCACAATGTCAGAAGGGTCTCCTTGGTTCCATGAGGCCCTGCAGAGCCCCTTGATTCAATGGGTTCTCAAAGTGTCCTTATGGCCTCCAGGATTCCATGAGGCCCTGAAATGTCACAATGGACCTGTGGTTCCATGGGGTCCCATCCTGTTCCATGAATCCTTAGTTCCATGGGGCCCTGTAGTGTCATAATGGACTTCTTGGTTCCAGGGTGCCACACAGTGAGACAACTGCCCCTTGGCCTGCCAAGACTCCACAGTGCCACAATGGTTCCTTGCTTCCATGAGGCCTTGTACTGTCACAATGGCCCCTTGGCTGAGTGAGGCCCTCAGTGTCACAATAGTCTCAGTGATTCCATGAGGCCTTGCAGTGTCACAACAGACCATGGGTTTCACTGAGCCCCTCAGTGTCACTGTGGTCCCCTTGGCTCCATCTGGCTCTCAAGTGCCACAATGGCCCTCTGGTTTCACAAGGCCTCAAAGTGTAAAAATGGCCTCCATGGTTCCATGAGGCCCTGCTGTGTCACAATGGACCTTTGGTTCCATGAGACCCCAGAGTGACACAATGGTATCCTTGGTTCCATTGGACCCTTCATCCCATGGAGACCCACGGTGTTCTCTGTAGTCCCCGTGATTCCATGAGGCCCTGCCCTGCTATAATGGCCCCTTGATTCCAGTGGGTCCCAAAGTGTCTGAATAGTCCCCATTGTTCCCTGAGGCCCCACAAAGTCACTGTGGTCCCCTTGGTTCCACAGGGCCCCACAGTGTGACAATGGACTCTTGGTTCCATGTGGTTCCTCAGTCACAATGGTCTCCTTAGATCCACAGTGTCACAGTGGCCCCTTGGCTCCATGTGGCCACGCTGTGTCACAGTGGCTCATGGTTCCATGAGGCCACACAGTTTCACAACAGACCCTTGGATCCACAAGGCCACACTGTGTCACAATGGACTTCTAGTTCCATGAGCTTTTGTACTGCCCACAACAGTCTCCTTGGTTCTGCAGTGTCACCATGGTCCCTTTGTTCCATGAGGTTCTGTAGTAGAACATGGTCACCTTGGTTCCATGAAGTTCTGCAGTGCCACAATGGACCCATGGTTCCACGAGGCCTTGCTGTGTCAGAGTGGCCCCTTGGTTCCAAGAGGTTTCTCAGTGTCACAATGGTCTCCTGGGATCCGCAGGATCACAATGGGCCATTGGTTCAATGTGGCCCCAATGTGCCACAATGGATTTTGGTTCCATGGGGTTCTGCTGTGTCACAATGGACCCTTTGTTCCATGAGTTTGTTCAGTGTCACAGCTGACTCCTTGGTGAGGCCTCGCTGTCACCAAATCTGCAAAATAGCAGAATAAGGATCCTTAACACTAATTTGCTCTTTAAGAGGGTCTCATTTATTCAGGCCTGAGGTCCAGTGAGGGATAACTCTTAACCTAATGTGGACACGTAATTCTACCAGCGTCACTAAATGCGTATTACAATTTACCCATTTCCATAAAACCCACCCCATGTTCCCAGATTCAGTCCTTTTTTTTTTCCATCACTTCACCCCTGAGCCAGGTGTCTTCTTCTCTTCCAACCATCCTTGCTGGGAAAGCAGGCCCTGCATGCCTTGATCCTTATGCTAAAAGTTCACAGGCACAGTAAAAATTGAATTAACCCTTTTGTTATCAAGGCCAAGGCTTTGTGTGGGCAGGCAGAGGCAGGCAGGAGGCAGAGCTGTCAGCAAAGGAAGGGGCCAGCCAGGTGGGGCAGCCGGGGCATGACAACAGCCTGCAGGGACAGAGGCGCAGGGCAGGGACACCGTGGGACAGCCTGGGCTGCACAGGGCACAGGGATGGGCAGCAGCTGCAAGGCCCTGCCAGAGCCAACTTGGGCAGCACTTGGGCCATGGCTGCTGGCCCTGGGCCTGAGGCCACGAGGGGACAAGTGACCCTTGCTGGCCTGGGGCCTCATTGCCTCCTTGTCCCTGCTCAGCAGCCTGGCAGGGGCCGCCCCATGCTCCTGCCCTTGGCATTGCACATCCCCACATGCCAGTGCCCATCCTGGGAAGAGCCCTGAGCAAGGAGGGAGGGACAGGATCTGCCTTGCCAGGGGCTGGGGCTCAGGCCTTGGCCCTTTGCATTCCTGAAACACAGCCAGCTTTGCTCAGCACCAGAGACACCTTTCCCTTGCTCGTCCCCACCTGTCATCACTCCAGTGCTCTGCCTCCAGTGCTCTGCTCTACCTGGAACCTGGGGACACTTTGTCAGTATTGTTCCTCACAGGGATCTATTTAAAGTACAAGAAACTTCCATGTTTCAACTTCATGTTGAGTTCTTGAGAAGTTTTTTGAGCACACTCTGAGGGACTGAGTGTGATGCAAATGGCACCAAAGCCCCAGAGGGTCATTAAAGTCCTTGTGCTGTGTCTGTGCTGCTGAGCTGGGCCGGGCTCCTGGCCCAGAGGCAGCTCCTGGCAAGGGCAGCGCTGCAGAGAGACAGCTCTGGCCAGGAGCAGCTCCTGTGCACAGCCCAGCAGGGCTGGGGCACTGCCAGGGCAGCTCAGGGACACGAGCAGGGCACAGACAGAGTTCACAGGGGCTCAGCACTGCCAGGGGCTGTGGCATGTCCCAGAGTGGGCTGTGTGAGGTCACAGACTGGACTATGACATCAAAGAGTATTTTTTTTGAGGTCACTGAGCAGCTACAGCATCATAGAAGGGATTCTCTGACATCACAGAGCAGGCTGTGACATCATGGCATGGTTGTGTGACATCATGGAGCAGGCTGTGAGGTCAAAGTGTGTGCTGTGACATCAGAGAGTGACACTATGACATCACAGAGAGGGTTTTGGGACATCACAGAGGGGGTTGTGAGGTCACAGAGCTGTCTGTGGCATCATAGAGTAGGGTGTGAGGCCATAGAGCAGATCCTGCCACCATAGAGGGTGGCTGTGTGACATTAGTGAATGGGTTGTGACATCACTGGGTGGCTGTGTAACATTATAGAGCATGCTGTGACATCACAGAACACATTCTGACATCACATGTTGACTTTCTGACATCACAGTATCTTCTGTGTCTTCACAGTGCAGCGGCATGACATTCCAGGGTGACATCCCAGAGTTGGCTCTGTGAGATCACAAGGGTGCTGTGTGACATCCCAAAGTGGGCTGTGACATCACAGATGGCTATGTGACATCATAGGGGGCTCTGTGCCATCACAGGATGCTGTGTGACATCACAGGGGCTGTGTCAGGTCACTGGGGAGGTCACTCTGCCCCAGCCCCTCTCACAGTTCCTCCAGAGAAGTCCAACGCTGCTCGTGCACAGCGGGGTCCCCTGTCACCCCGGGGCCCCTGCCCCCAGTGCTGCAGCCTCCCCCAGAGGATGTTCCACGAGATCGACCCCAGAGCCTGACAGGGGGATGGGGGGCCGGGGCCATGGGGGTGGGACAGGGGGACAGGGACCTCCCGGCAGCATCCCCGTGTCCCCCAGTGCCAGAGCCTGGGACAGGGCTCCTTCACCCTGTTGTGCATGAGGGCTTGAGACCGCTGAAAAAATCCCCAGCAAGGGATCAGCAAAAACCAGATTTAATATTCAGCAACAGCACCACCAAGTTCCTTGGCAAGAGTCACTCTGCTCCTGACTGGACACTTCAGGCACACCAGGGAAACAAAGCAGCAACAAAACCAAACAAAATCCAGGCAATCAAACCAGAAATGAACCGAGAACTGTCCCCGTGTGTGTGTGTGTGACACAAGGACAGTGAGAAATGATAAAAGGAAAATACGGCCTAAAAGCTGAACAGAGCTCAAACTTAACAGGACTTAACTTACACCTTAACCTTAACTGATAGCTTCAACTTCACAATTTAGCAAAAGAACAGCACTGAACAGTATTTAACCTATCTTAAAACCTATGACTTAGCAATTTAACAAAGGAATAACACTTAACAATATTTAACTTAGCTAAAAACTTAAATTAAACTTGACGACTTAGCAAAAGAACAGCTCTTAGCAGCATTTAACTTAGCTTGGACCTTGTGATTTAACCTTACCTAAAGGCCTGTCTGACTCAGCTATCCAAGGCACTCAAGCCCCTCAGAGAGCAGCATTTCTGCCCCATTTGCCCAGCACAGGCACTCCTGTGTGCACACAGACACCAAGAGTCAGTGCAAGGGGCCTGTGAGAAATTCCCCTGAGGGCAGGAAATGCTCACTGTGGATGCTTTGGCATCTCCCCAGTGAGTGGAGGGCTGAGCCTGGAGGAGTGGGGGGATCGGCCCAGGCTCCATCATTATTCAGGGATCCCCGAGTGCAGCAAACGGGAGAGTTCCCGGCTGGGAGAGGCCCCACTCAGAGGGAGTCGCTGGCCCAGGAGAGCTCCAAGGGGCTCCTTTTGGAGCTGTTGGTAGGGCCCCAAGAGAGGGGCTTCAGTCCCAGCAATGGTTCATCCTGGCCGCACTTGGCATCAACAGCTTTCTTTGGCAGTGTGAGAACAGGGATGTTGTGGCACTGAGGGAACAAAAGCAGTTCCCAGGGCTGCTCCTACAGAAAGCAGGAGCTCCTTGGGCAGCAGCAGGGCCTGGGGCAGCCAGTGTTTGTGATGAGCTGCAGAGGAGCTGAGCCCAGGGGCTGCTGGCCAAGGCCGAGGCCCAAGGAGCATTTCTCAGCTGGCAGGGCGGCCTGAGAAGGGGAGGGGGGAATGCAGCAGCACAGGGCCCATGGAACCAAGGGGCCATTGTGACACTGTGGCATCTCATGGAACCAAGGGGACCCTACTGACGCTGCATGGCTCCATGGAGTGTAGGGATCTTTGTGACACTGAGAGGCTCCATCAAACCAAGGGGCCATTGTGACATTGCAGGGCCTCATGGAACCATGGAGAGACCATTAGGATACTTCACAGCCTCATGGAACCAAGGGGCCATTGTGACACTGTGGATCACCATGGCACCAAGGAGACCGTTGTGATACTGCGGGGAACCATGGAATCATGGAGACCATTGTGATGCTATGAGGATCCATGGAATAAGCAAAGCATTGTGACACTGTGAGGCCTCATGGAACCAGTGAGACCATTGTGACCCTGGGGGTCCCCACAGAACCAAGAGGACCATTGTGATACTGTGGGGCCTGGTGAAACCAAGAGTCCATTGTGACACTGCAGGGCTGCATGGAACCAAAGCTCCAGGGTGACACAGAGGGGCCCCCTGTCATCAATGATCCATTGTGACACTGTGGAGCCAAAGGAGACCATTGTGACACTGCAAGGCCCCATGGAATCAGTGGGACCATTGTGACACTGTGGGGTCTTCTGGAACCTAGAGGCCACTGTGACACTGTGGGACCCCATTGAACCAAGGGTCCATGGTGACACTGCAGGTCTTCTTGTAATCAAGGAGCCATTGTGGCACTGTGGGGCCCCATAGAACCAAGGCACCATTGTGACACTTCACAGCCCCATAAAACCAAGGGAACACAGAACAGCTCTGGCTGGTTTGGCCTCCCAGGAGCCACCTGAGTGGTCAGGCTGACCTTGGCATGTTGAGGGTCACTTCTCATCTGCTGCTGAAACAAAGGGGCTCCGTGCTTTCCCTCCTATGGAAAAGAACTGGCCTTCCCCTCCAGGCAGCCATGGCCAGATTTGGGATTTCACCTCCAAATTTCCTTTAATCCAGGAATTGTTCCCACAGGAATATTGCCAGGATAAGTCTGGATGGCAATGGTTTCAAGAGGGTCATCTCTCATCTGTCCCCAAAACCCTAGGGAAGGCTCCATGCTTTCCTTCCTGTGGGAAAGAACTGTTCTTCTTCTCCAGGTGCCCATGGCCAAAATTGGGATTTCACCTCCAACATTCCCTATTGTGACACACTGGAGGAGATTGTTAGCTCAAAACATTTTATGTGTGAGGGAGGAAGGGGCAGGTCCAGCCTTGCCCTGCCCTGGAACCCCAGCACTGCCCTGCCCTGGAACCCCAATCCCCCCAGAGCCTCTATCCCAGCCCAGCAGTGTCTGCCAGGCCCTGGCACAGCACAGGCAATGCTCCACAGCCACCTCTGCAGCCCCCAGCCCAGCTCCTGAGGGACCAAATGAGCCCAAGTCTCACCTGGGGGAAGGGCCCAGGAAGACCAAGGGGTATTGAAGGCTGACCACAAGGCAAGCACACATCTTGACAATACATCCTCTTGGAATTTCCATCAGAACACCGCTGGACTCCAGGAGTTTGTATCTCTGTGTGTGCTTCTCTGAAACTTATTTGTCTTTCTCATTTTCTAATTCCCTCTTCCTGCAAATTTTGAGTAACTTAAAATTGGAAAGGCTTTGAGTTTGTGATGTTGAATGGACCAATTTAATGTTTGGAGAAGTGTTTTTTGTTGATTGAATGTTGTATTAAACTTTTTGCCAAAGTTTCTGTGGATTTCTGAAGTTGCCAGTAAAGGCTGTTTGGTTGTTTTGAGCTCCTGAGAATCTCTTGCTGGTACTTCTCCAGTGCGTCCAAATCAGAGTACACAAAAAATTGTAATTCCTTTTAAATGTCTCCTGGAGAGAGGTTTTTAATGGATGGGAGTCAGGGCTTGTGTGTCCTGCTTGGCACAGCCCAGGCAGGGCTTTGCCAGCCACATTCCACCCTCCATTTCCCAGCTGGAGCCGCTGGTGCCTCTGAGTTGTGCTGCCCCAGCGCCAGGGACGCTCTCCTTGTCTGCCCATTCCCCCACGGGCTCTGGCCAGGGATGGCCTCAGTGGGGGCTGCTGACATCCTCAGCAACTCTGGTGTCCCATGGAACCAAGGGTCCCTGGTGACACTGCAGGATCTTGTGTCACCAGGGCTCCACTGTGACACTGCAGCACCAAGGAATTCATGGTGGCACTCGGAGGCCTCATGGAGCCAAGAAGCCACTGTGACCCTGCAGGGCCTTGTGGAACCATGCAGAGCATTGTGACAGAGCAGGACCTGGTGTCACGATGGGGCCATTATGACACTGCAGGGGCCAAGGATCCAAGGGACTTTGTGACACCAAGGGGTCCCATGGAACCAAAGGGACATTGTGACACTGGGAGGCCTCATGGAATCATGGAGACCATTGGAACACTCTGGGGCCTCAAGGAACCCTGGTGACATCATGTTGGTTGGGAGTGTTGATCTGCTGGAGGGTAGGAGGACTCAGCACATCAGCACAGGGCCCTGGACAGGCTGGATCCAGGGCCCAAATCCAACAAGGTGAGGTTTAACAAGTCCCAGTTCCAGGTCTTGCACTTTGGCCACAACAACCCCTGCAGCGCCACAGGCTGGGGACAGAGTGGCTGGAGAGCAGCCAGGCAGAAAGGGAGCTGCAGGGACTGCTGGACAGCAGGCTGGACATGAGGCAGCAGTGTGCCCAGGTGGCCAAGAAGGCCAATGGCTCCTGGCCTGGATCAGGAATGGTGTGGCCAGCAGGAGCAGGGCAGTGATTCTTGCCCTGTGCTGGGCACTGGTTGGGCAACACCTCGAGTGCTGTGTCCAGTTGTGGGCCCCCCAGTTTAGGAAGGACATGGATAGGCTGGAGCATGTCCAGAGAAGGGCAACAAGGCTGGTGAGGGGTCTGGAACACAAGTCCTGTGAGGAGTGGCTGAGGGAGCTCCTGGGGTTGTTTTTCATGGAGAAGAGGAGGCTCAGGGCAGACCAGGCCAAGTCAGGGCACAGGTTGGACTTGATGATCTCCAAGGTCTTTTCCAAACTTGGTGAATCTGGGATTATAGAAAAGCATGCTTGGAGCAGTGTCAGGATGAGCCCTGGGCCTCCACTTCAGAAGCTCCAGCAGCCCAGGTGCCTCAGCTTCTCCTCCCAGGCCCAAAGCCCATCCTGTCAGTCCTGCAGAGCCTCTGCAGCTCCTCCTCCTTGCCCAGAACAGGGAGCCCCACAGGCAGACAAAGCAGCCCAGATGGGCCCCCCTGGCCTGGGGTGCCTCTTGCCAGGGAGCAGCACGGGGCACTGCAGGAGCCTGCAGACAATTGCTGCAGCACTTGGAGGATGATCCTGCTCCCCAAGGGCCGTTTCCATGGTGCCAAGTAAGAACTGCAATGGGGAGTGGGGCCAGAGAGGAAAGGGCAAACAGGGATGGGCTGTTTGCAGGGCAGGGAACAGGGCTGGGCAAGAGGAATCTGTACCAGGGAAGAGTAAAGAAAGCAAAGGTGAAGCCAAGGAAATGCTCAGGGCAGTTTGGGGGTGGCTGCCAGGCAGCCCTGGCTCTGAGCAACAGCGTCTGCACTGGGACAGGAAACTCCCAGCTGATGGCAACAAACTTTCTGGCTGACTGCAGAGGCCAGGACAAAGCTGAGGGCTTTCCCTGGTGTCCCCCAGCCCTTGCTGGCCCCAGGGGCTGATGGCATTTGTGCTCCCTCAGGTTGATGTCCCCACAGCAACAGCATGGGGGTGCTCCCGCCTGCTGTGTGCAATGCAAACAGGGGCTCCTGAGCCAGTGCTGCCGTGCCTGTGCCTGCAAGGATGGGGCACCTGTGTGAGCTGGGGGAGAGGCCAGGGCTGCAGAGGGGGGATGGTGTTGGCAGCTCCATGAGGACGCTCTGGGACGCTGCCCTGGGCTGTGCAGCGCACTGGGGATGGATCAGCTCCTGCTCTGCTGCTCCTTCCCGTGTGCCCCCAGGGCCCTTGCAGAGCCCCAGCCATGCTGTTTGCCCCCAGCCTGCCCACGGCCACCCTGGGGCTGCTCACGAGGGTTTTCTGTGCTCAGCATTGGCCTGGCCGTGCTCTTGAGAGAGCCTGGGCAAGGAGCCTGCAGCCCCCAGGCCCTGGCCTGAGGCATCAGCACTGCCCCAGCAGTGCCCATGGCCTGTCCCTGCTGCAGCCCCGGCACTGCCACCCCCAGCACTGTGCCCGGCCCCGAGAGCACTCAGGCCCTACAGCAACACCAGGGCCACCAGGGCAGCGGGGCAGGGCCACGGCAGCAGCACTGGCAACACCAAGTGCTGCTGCTGCTGGGCACAGCTGCTGGGCCAGCACTGATCTGCCCCCAGCTCTGCACACAGACATTGCTGCTGCAGCTCCAGAGAAGGCAACGAAAGGGCATCTCTGCAGAAAACTTTGCTGGGAGATCCTTTAGTTCCTTTAAAGTCACCAAGAACGCAGCGAGACATTGACACAGTCTGTGGCCACAGGGAAGATTGAGAGAAACAAAATGAGAAATAGCAAAAACAGTGACAATTGTTTGTGGATAATATGAAAAAACTAAAACACAGGAAAAGAATCTCCAAAATGAAACCAACAAGATGTATCAAAAATGACTTTTATTACAAGTGATTTGTAGAAATTGCTCAGCAGTTTAATGTTCCTAAAAGCATCCAGTCATCAGTCTCCACACTGCAGCCTTGAGCTCCTGGTTCCTTAGGCTGTAGATGAGGGGGTTCAGGGCTGGAGGCACCACCGAGTACAGAACTGACAGGGCCAGATCCAGGGATGGGGAGGACATGGAAGGGGGCTTCAGGTAGGTAAACACTGCAGTGCTGATGAATAGGGAGACCACGGCCAGGTGAGGGAGGCAGGTGGAAAAGGCTTTGTGCCGTCCCTGCTCAGAGGGGATCCTCAGAACGGCCCTGAAGATCTGCACATAGGAGAAAACTATGAACACAAAACAACCAAATCCTAAACAGGCACTAATGTCAAGAAGACCACGTTCCCTGAGGTACGATTTGAAACAAGAGAGTTTGAGGATCTGTGGGATTTCACAGAAGAACTGGCCCAGGGCATTGCCATGGCACAGGGGCAGGGAAAATGTATTGGCCGTGTGCAGCAGTGAATACAGAAAGCCACTGGCCCAGGCAGCTGCTGCCATGCGGGCACAAGCTCTGCTGCCCAGGAGGGTCCCGTAGTGCAGGGGTTTGCAGATGGACACGTAGCGGTCGTAGCACATGATGGTCAGGAGGGAAAGCTCTGCTGAGATGAAGAACAGAAAGAAAAAGAGCTGAGCAGCACATCCTGTGTAGGAGATGGTGCTGGTGTCCCAGAGGGAATTGTGCATGGCTTTGGGGACAGTGGTGCAGATGGAGCCCAGGTCAGTGAGGGCCAGGTTGAGCAGGAAGAAGAACATGGGCGTGTGCAGGTGCTGGCGGCAGGCTACGGCGCTGATGATGAGGCCGTTGCCCAGGAGGGCAGCCAGGGAGATGCCCAGCAAGAGGCAGAAGTGCAGCAGCTGCAGCTGCCGCGTGTCTGCCAATGCCAGCAGGAGGAAGTGGCTGATGGAGCTGCTGTTCGACATTTGCTGGGGCTGCACATGGAGACCTGTTCATGGGAAAAAAGACACTGAAGAGTTAGAGATACCTGAAACCAAAATCAAAGTCATTTCCCATACACCCTCCTCTGTAACACACAGAAATGGTCTTTAGTGCTTTCAAAGTCTGGGGTTTTATTTATAAGCTCCCCCATATCTCTTCCAGTGTTCCTGGATATCAGAAACGCTCAGCATTTTTGCTGCATCCAGGGAGAACAGAGTAAGTTCTTTGAGGCAAGATGATGAGTGGTGAGTGATGGGAGATGGTCTGTCATTCAGACCTGTTCAGAGTTTCTCTGGGCTTTAACCTTTCACAGCTGGAGGGTGATCACCTTCCCATGCTTCCTCTAAAATGTCACCAGGTATTGCTGAGATCAGATGGATCCACCCCAGCCCAGCTCCACATTTGTAGCCAAGGACTCACATTGTTCATTTCATCAACCCAGCAGCATTTTCAGTGTCACAAGACCTCTGCCTTTCCCCATCAATCTCATAACTCAGAGATGCTCTAGGAAAGGTTTGCATCCTGGATTGGAGCTCCCAGCTTGCACTGAAATCTCAGGGAGAATTCCAAGGGTCCTTATGCTGCCATTGGATTGAGGGAGATGCAGCTCCTTCTCTGGCTGCACTGACAGCATTGCCCAGAGCCGGGCACTGGGGACAGCATCACCCTGAGCCAGCTGTGCCCCCTGCCAGAGCCCCCAGTGCCGGGCAGCTGCTCCCAGCCCTGTGCTCTGCAGAGGGAACTGGGCCCGGGGCTGCAGAGCTGCCCCACGGCTCTGCTGCAGCTCTGCCTGCACAGGAGGGGCTTCACGCCTTGGAGCCCCAGCCCTGAGGGCAGAGGCTTGGCTGGGGGACACGAGGGAGGGGGCTTGTTCAGAGGGAGGGGCTGCACTGGAGGGGATCCTCTGGAGATCTCTAAACTCTCCCTGCCACAGCATTTCTGGGTTTTGTTTTCTCTCATTTCCTGATCTTCTCTCTGCTTCCTGGAGATTTTCCTCCTGCAGGTGTTTCCCTGTGCCTGATCTCTCCCTGCCAGCACTCACAGACCCCAAATCTCTGTGCACCCTCCTTGGCCCTAAAGAAGCCTGCCTGTGTGCAGGGCACTGGCTGGGGGCAGGTTCTGTTTGCAGCTTGGAGAAAGGACAGCTCAGACTGAGCCTGATGGGTCCAGCAAAGCTGATGCTCCTGCTGTGCATGGGCAGAGGAGGGGCTCTCTGAGACACATGAGGGATCTCCTGTGAACCTACTGATCACTAAAAGTAACAGTTCAGATGTAACAGGCACTTGTCAGAATTATTAATTAATAAATCATAATCATCTATTAATATTTATTCCCCCTTCCTGACATTGTCTAATAGTAGAAAACTGAATACAAAGTCTTTAGAAATTTCCTCATTTTTATCAAAATCCTTGTCTTGGAAATATTCTATGACTGATCAGAAACCCCTCAGCATGTCAGGGCTTCATGAGCATTTCACCCCCCCTGCCCCAGAAATACTCAAGAGTTGTACTCACAGAGTCTGTAGGCATTGGGATGTTCCAGCTGTAGGAGATCACTCCAGGAGCTGCAGCTGCATTGTCCTGCAGCCAGAGGTTCCTGTGCCAAGGGCTGGCAGGGATTCTGCCCCAGGCACTTCTCAGCACCTTCCCAGCCCTGACTGATTGAAGCTCTCTGTGCCTCTGTGCTGTGCCCGGGCTGGCTGCAGGCAGTGCCCCAGCCCTGCTGGGCTGGCAGAAGAGCTGCTCATCAAGAGAAATGTGCTTTTCAAGCTCTTCCTGGTTACCAGGAGCTGCCTCTGTGCCAGCAGCCCAGCCCAGCTCAGCAGCACAGCCACAGCACAATGACTTTAATGACCCTCTGGGGCTTTGTTCTCACGCCCTGAACATCAGTCCCTGAGAGGCAGCTGAAGAAACCTCTCCAGAGCTCCAAGTCAGAATCACACTCCAAAGTTTCTTTCACTTTTAATGGGTCCCAGGGAGAGCCACGACTGAGAAAGTGTCCCCAGGCCCCAGGCAGAGCAGAGAACTGCAGGCAGTGATGACAGGTGGGGACAAAGAGAAGCCAAGTCTTGGTGCCCTGGGGCACAGCAGGCTCTGTGCCACCAAGGGCTGGCAGGAGACACCTTGTCCTGAGCCACTGGGGCCTCCTGGCACAGCCCCAGCCAGGCTGGCCACTGGCAGCCCCTTGTCCTGCCCTCAGCATCCCGCCCTAGCCCACATGCCAGTGGCCTCAAGGATCTGCTGGAAGGAGTCCCTGGGGAGCCTTGCTCAGCAATGGCCCTGGGGGCTCCTTCATGCTTCCAGGGACTGCAGGTTTTTCAAAGGACTTTTGGTTTGGCTTTTGCCTTGGAGTCTCTGAGAGGTTTGTGCAATCATGGCCTCCATTGATCTGCTGTAATTAGTCCCTGGAGAGTCTTTGTCAGTAATGACACTCTGTGGGGCTCATTAATGCTTCAAGGTACTTCAGTTATTTTCAGGTACTTGGTGTTTCCCTTTTGATCCAGACTCTGTGAGAGGTTTGTGCAATCATGGCCCCAATTATCTGCTTTAACGAATCCCTTGAGAGCTTTGTACTGACACTCAGTGGGGCTCATTAATACTTTGAGATACTCAAGGTTTTTAAGATACTTTGGATTTTCCTTTCCACACTGAGGCTTCTGAGAGGTTTTTGTGCCATCCTGGCCTCCAATTCTCTCCTCCAAGGAGTCCATGAGGAGCTGGTGCTGGGGATGGACCTCAGTGGGTGCCATTAATTCGTTTAGACACTTCTGGCTTTTCCTCTGACTTTTACTCTTGGAAAATTTGTGCAATCTCCTCTCAGGCCCTGAGGTTCAAGGGCTCAGCTCCAAATGCACCACGGGGCTCATTAGGATCAAGCAAGTCCTGGCAATCCATGGCTCTTCCTTGATTTCTCTCTGGTCTGGAGCAGTTCATCAGGAAGATTTTCTGCAGTTTTTTTGGTTCACCAATTTGAGATTTCTCGGCCAATGCATCAATTGGTGTGGCGGGTTCAGTGTTGGCTAATTACCAGTGCACTCAGTAGAATATACTTACTCATTTCCTGCTGTGAGGTGGGATTAGGAGAAAGGCAATGTAGGTCTAAAACATTAAAATTGTATAAACAAATGTTCACTAATAGTAATAAATATTAACAGTAATAAGAATCAGAACAAAACTTTTAGAACACTTCTCGTCTCCATTCAACATTTTCTTTCTTTCTGACAATGTAAAGAGGCAAAACCTGAAATTGTCCGTCAGTCTACTACCTCTAGAATAGTCTTTCTTCAGTTCACTTAGGGAAAGGAGTCTCTCTTTCATGCTATGGAGACTTCTCCATAAGAATACAGTTCTCTCATGGCTCTCAATTCCCACAAATAGAAGCCAAACAGAAAATCTGCAATCGTCAAGTCCCTCCCATTTGTTCACAGCCTTTCCCACAGTTGTGTTTATGGGCCATTGCAACTTAGGGGATATTAGTTTAAAGATGAGCTGTTTAAGAGGAAAAGTTCTCTTCATCTATTTCTGGAATCATCTTCATCTCTGGGAAGAGAGATCTTTTTCTTCTCTCCCTGGGACCACAGGGTCTCATCACTCTGCTCTCTTTCTCTGTTCAGACTTCTCATGGGATCACAGCTACTTCAACATTTGCTTACATTAGCATGGAAGCTTTTGCCAAAGAAGTCATCTCCCAATAGTTTTAATGCATTATAAGGAAAAAGAGAGTCTGATGTGTCAATTACATCCTTCTCCACAGCTTTACAAGAGGATTTCAGCCCCAAGGTCAAGGCATATCCTCATCCCTCCCATGTGGGACTCAACTTCCTCTTCACTGACCTCGGTGTCTTCATGTTGCTCCTCTCTGTGCTTGCACTTTGTCCTTTTCTCTCACTCCAGGGAGAATGGAATCATGAAAAATTTCATATCTCACCCAGGGCCTGCAGATGGTTATGTGACCCCGGCCGGGCTCGGTACTTGCGGCCGGAGCTGTTTTACGATGGAGGTTTCTGCAGCGGCTGCGCTGGGGCTGTGTCAGGATGGGCCGCGCTGGGGGGAGGGCCAGGATCTCAGCAGCCAGGCCAGAACACAGCAGCAGCATGGCCGGAGGCCGATGGCTTCTCTTCCCCCTGCTTGGTGGTTGTGGGCAAACCCCAGCAAGGGCAGAATCTTGGCCGAGCTGACCTGGCCTGGGGCTGCTCCTGGGGCCCGGTGGATCCTGGCGAATCCTGGGCCGGCAAGCGGGGCAGGGCTTAGTAGTGGCCAGATGTTCACAACAGCAGCCATGGCCCAGCCCAGCCTTGGCCTCCCCTCCCCGTGCCCAGCAGCCGATGGGGCCTGGCGGGCTCCCTGGGAAGGGGCCCAGCCCCATGGCAGTAGCTGCCCAGCCTGCCCTGGCCAAGATGTGGACCGGGTTGGCCTTGTTCCTCTTTGCCAGCCAGAAGGGAAAGAGACCCTCCCAGGCTTCTTTAACACGTGTCTTCACAGAAGTGTGCACAGTTTCCTTAGTGGTTTAACAGATTGTCAATTCTCAAAGCTAATTACTGATTGGGTTTTTGTCAGACACGGAGGAAACTGCTAGAAGCTTCTCTTAGGACATCACTTCCGTGATGCAAAACCATCACAACAGCACAGAGCACAGAGCTCCTTTGTCCATATGCAGTGGTCATGTGGCCAAAGCCTCAAAACCCCTCTTTGGGAGATCTCGGGGCCATCTCCAAGGTGTTTTCAAATAAAAACATTCAGATCATAGTCTAAGAAAATCACCAGAGGACAGGGCCAGCCTGACCTGTATGTCCTGACTACTTTTGTCTGGGAGTAATCCTTGGATATATGGAATTTGGAGGGCCAAACTCTAATTTTGGCCATGGCCCCTTGTTCCCCTGATTTTATAAGATCCTATAAGCTTTCTGATGTTGACATTCTTGCAATGAATTTTCTCACACACTTTCTGTTAAATAACTTATTGTTTTGCATTCTTTTATGGAGGAGTAGAAATTTGATGGACTGTTGATTTGCCCAGTGTCATTGGAGTGGTGGCACCTTCACCCTCCAATCCACTGTCACTTTGGAAATTTATAAATGTTGGAGTCAGAAAATAAACTGCCCTCTTTACCTTGAGAACAGCAGCGTGATCGTGTTGTGTTTTTTCATCTCCTATAGTGACAGCCCCTGGACATGAATCCAGTTCTTTTCCAAAGGAATGAACGAACAGAGCCCAGTGTTTCAGTTGCAGATGAGAGGTGATGACCACCAGAGGCCAAGGCCAGCTAGAGCTAGCAGGTTTATTCTGCAAGATACCCTTGCATAGAGGAATATTTTTAGGGAGAGTACCAATTTTGCAAATGGCCGTCTGAAAAGATGGATGGTTGTTTTCTATAGCAAGGAAAGCACAGAGACCCAGTGCTCCAGAAGCTGATGAGAGGCAGCCTTTGACATCCCAACATCAGCCAGACCTGTCAGGTTGCTTGTGGGAGGCCAAGCCAGCCAGACCTGTTCCATGTTGCCTCTGTTCCATGGGGCTCCACAGTGTCCCAATGGTCCCTTGCTTCCAGGAGGCCCTAAGGTGTCACAATGCCCCCTTGGTGACACGAGGCCCTGAAGGGTCATAATGGTCTCCATGGTTTCATCAGGCCCCACAGAGTCACAATGGTCTCTGGGCTCCATGAAGCCCCGCTGTGTCACCATGGCCCCTTGGTTCCATGGGCTCCAGTGGTGCCACAATGATCCCCTGGGTTCCATGAGGTCCCCACAGTGTCCCAGTGATCTCCATGGGAAGGAAAGAACTGAGCCCCAGGGTTGCAGGGGCAGCCACCAGAGGCCAAGTGTCATAGGCTGACAAGGAAGTGAGTTTTCTTGGGAAGTTATAGCCAAACCAATCAGTGGTCAGGTTGGAATATTGACACCTGGTGTAACCACTGAAGACATGGACACGTCTCTGAGAACACAGGGGGTTAAAAGCACAGAATGGCCAGAGGAACTCTCTCTTGTTCCAGTCAGTGAAGGGTTCAGATCTCCCCTGCCCAGCCACAGGCTGGGTGGGGAAGGGAAGCCATGCGGCCTAGGCTGAGGTGGGCTGGAACCCTGGACAGAGAAGGGGATAAAGGGAGTGGAACCAGGCACAGCCCCTGCAGGAATGGAGGGGTGGAGAAGCACTGAGATGTCCTGGGCAGCCCCCCCAGAGGGAGCGCCCCAGAGAGAGAGAGAGACCTGTGCCACCCAGAAATTTGGTATCATGTGCTGGCAGCACAGCCAGCAGAGGAGAAAGAGAAGAGAGGTGGAAGGTGCTCAGCCCTGGGAGTCCTGGGCAGGCTGCTGTGAGATTTCAGCCGGCCTGAGGGCAGCAGAGCTGGAGACTCTTAGACCCTCCCTTAGACAAAGAAAACTTTGCAAAACACTAATCCTCCTTGATCTGAAAGAGAAGAGAGACAGCCTGGGACTTGAGAGATGCCAGGAGAAGATGAGAAAGAATCCTAGGTGGGAAGAGATCATGGAGTGAGGTGGGAAGAGATCATGGAGTGTGACGGATAAAGGAAGACTTGCACATCCGATGATGAACAACAAGCCTCGAACTTTATTGATAGACACGCATATTTATATTGGTATTAATAAGGTTAATACATATTGCAAAAGGCGAGCTCATTATTGGTTAGTTACTTATCAACCGACTACACCTACTTCTGCATTCTTATAGTGATACTGTTACGACTTTTCTGCTTTTCTTCATATTTCTAGCTGATTTCTGCTGACTATCTATCCTCCCTTTCCTACTGTTGCAGCAAGGGCACAGTGTCCTTGCCTTATATGGACACTGACTGTTGGCTCCTTTACCTGTCTCCTTGCTTAACCAAGGGTATTGCGTCTAAATGGCCTCTTTCAGCTAGCCAACTGTCCACAAAACTCTCCACATTTCCCCCGTTTTCTTTCTGGGCCAGAAATGTTGTATGCCAGGCCTTGTCCATCATTTGGCTAACCATGCTAAATAAGCATGGTAACACAAGCATTAGCAATACAATAACAACTAACACCCCTATTGCATACATAACCATTGTTCGCAGCCAGGGGCCTAATCCAAGACTCTTTAGCCACGCTTCTAACTCCAACCCGTCTTCTTCTTTCAAGGCGTGCAGCCCTTTCTGGAGCTCCTTGATTTTTGTATGTATGGATGTGGAATGATCCGATAAATTCATGCAACACATACCCTCAAATTCTTCACAGCCATAACCCTGAGCCAATAGTAGAAAATCAATTGCTGCTCTGTTTTGCAGTACTGCATGATTTACACTTTCCACATCTTTGGACAGCATGTCCAATACCTGAGAGGTGGTATTCAGCTCGTCTTTGACCCAGCAGCCTAGTTGTTTGGCCAAATTCATGGCTTTATTGGCTGCCCCTCCAGGTAACAGTGTGGCTACTACCACTTGTCTCAGTTCGCCCCAGAATGCGGGTGGTCCTATTCCCTCGCAACTGAGGTCATGCAAGCTACGGCGACGCCTGGTCGTATTTTGGCTCCATTGCATAAGGAGGGTTACATTGGGGTGAAACATGGCCAATTTCCCAAAGTAACAAGGTCCCCCTTGTGGTTTCACGGGGACTCCATTCCAAGCTCTATCCCCACAAATCAAGAATATTCCTGGGGGTAGTGCTTTTGGCTCTGTCAGTTTGACTCCCTTGCAATGTCTATACAATTGGCTGTGCACAGCTGACGGATCCAGGCGGGAATTTAAGGCTGCCCAGTATTTTCTATGCTTGTTAAAATTGTCTGCATCTTCCGGTTCAAAACTAAACCAACCCCCTGTAACATTGTTCAAACTGGCGTTAGCACTGCCAAATAAGTCCAGTTCCTCTGGCGGGGAAGCCAGAGTGTGATTCAAGGCCAAAACAATTTGACATTGCCAGCACCCGTCTTGCTGGCAGGGTGTCAGCCCTGGGGTCGCACTGCAGTTCCCTTGCAACAAAGTTGAGTTAATAAGGGTCTGGTTGTTAACATAGCCCCTAAACTCTTCTATATTCCATACCGGAAGCCCTACTAAGCAGGTTCTAAATGGATTTTGCACCCCCCCCAAGCTTAAACATATGGAGCTTTGCATAGTCATGTTAGCAAATGTCACCCAAATATTTTCACGAGGTGAATTGTACTGGGTAAACCCAAACACACAGGATAATAGTTCCATAAAAACAAGGATCCTCATTTTCTCTTCTTTTGCTCCCTCTTTCCCTTTTTCAACTTAGCAGTTCCTCTGAAACTGAGAGAGCAAGTCTCAAGTTGTTTAATACATTCGTCTAGTGCCTCCTCAACCCCACAGTCCTCCTCAACCGGCCCAATGATAGATCTCTGTGTGAGGGGCACCAGTTTTCAACAGCGGTATGCTAGTGTGTTAGTGCGCACCTGTTTTTCTACTTGTTCACACAATGTTCTAAGCTGCCAAGTACAATAAGCTAATATAAGTTGCTCTGGGGCCTCAAACAAGGCCCATGCCTCCCTTAAATTAAGTCCTGTATATTTTCTTAGAGCTCTTTGCCACGAGTTTTGAAAGTTTGAGTTGAATTGACAGCTCGGGCACCAGTTCTGCCAAACAGTTGATTGCTCTAACCAAAATACTCTATCACAGCCCCCACAGTCCAGCGCGATCCATGCAGCACAATTATATTTCCCACAAGCCCAACAAGGTTGCGATCTGGGAGCTTCCATTTGTACTATAAGGTCCTGACACCACTCGATCCAGTCATCAGGAGGGTGAAACCAGGCGTGTCGTACTTCATCCGAGTAAGGCTCAAGTCGTAGTAAATAGGGCCGCAATACCAATGTCAGTTTGTTCTGTACCCTCTCCCTGTCTTCCACCGATAGGGCCTCGATCGTTCTCTGCATTCGGTACCGCTCGAGTCCACTTGGCGGGGATCCACAGGGGACCTGTTGGAGATGAAACACAAAGATATCCCCTTCCCCAGTATAACACCCAAGCAGGCTCCTACCAGATGCCAGACTTGGGATCTTTGTATCGCACCCAAACATCTTGCCTTACTCCTTGTTTTGCATCCTCCTTCTGATGATGCTTCTCTGCTGGCGACACCTCATCCTCCCCAAACACACACAAATGATTTATCACAAATAATGCTTTAACCAATTGAGTCAGAGGATCTCCCTCCTCCTTATGTTTCTCTAGATATCTCTTAAGAGTCCCATTAGCTCTTTCTATAATTGCTTGCCCTGTGGGGGAGTGAGGGATTCCTGTGATGTGCTTTACACCCCAGGTTGCAAAAAACTTCTTTATTCTGGCACTTACATATGCTGGACCATTATCGGTCTTGATTGTTCCTGGGACTCCCATTACTGCAAAGCAACTACATAAGTGCCTTTGCACGTGTACAGCTTTCTCCCCTGTCTGTGCAGTAGCCCAAATAAACTTACTGTAGGTATCAATGCTCACATGCACATACTTCAACCTACCAAAACTTGGAACATGGGTGATATCCATCTGCCAGATTTCATTTGAACTTAACCCCCTCGGATTTACCCCAATTCCTAAACCTTGACCCCCATTGTGATGACTGCATATGGGGCAGGAACGGACAATTGTTTTAGTCTCTGCAATGGGCAATTTGAATTCTCTGGCTAATCCCTTTGCATTCTGGTGAAATTTGCTATGGGCCTCTCTTGCTAATACGTGTTTACTGATAGGTGAGGTCTGCATGGCAGGAGTCATCACTAATCTATCAGCTCTCGCGTTTCCTTCCCCTAGGCCCTGTTCCCATTTGTGACGCCTAATATGGATAATTGAATAGGCCTCCGTTCTTAGCCTGATTGCCTTTTTTAACTGCAATAACAACTCATACAGTCTTTTATTCTGTACTTCTTTTACGGTGGCATCCTCAATTCGGGAAGCTACTCCTGCTACATAGAGGGAGTCGGTTACCACATTCAAAGGATCTTTTAGGTTAACCATTGCCCATACTACAGCTAAAAGTTCCAATGTCTGGAGACTGTCCTTATCATCTGCTTCCAGCAGATGCTGCTGCCATTGTCCTTGCTGTTTCCATGTCACAGCTGCTCTTCTGGACTTCTTGCCAGCATCCGTGAAAGCTGTGATAGCTCCTGCTATTGGTGACGGACTCCGAATGGGCTTTGTTATCCAGTCCCATTCTATCATCCATTGGAGAGGGCTAGGGTGTAGTTTGCCCGTCTCTATAACAGCTCCAGCTGCTAGGAGGGCATCCTGCAGCTCCTCAGAGTTCAGTAAATACCAGTCAAGTGTCTCCTTTTTTATTGGTAACCGTATTACAGCTGGCTCCGCTCCTGTAACCTGAATTGTTCTGAGGCGTCCTTTCTTAATAAGAGACGCAACCATTTCAATTTTTGTTCTTAAAGTTCTTTGCTGCTGTAATGGTGGGGAGAGCCACTCCAATATCCTCTGCTCCCCCGTTTTCTTTTCAAGCTGAGATAAGGCACCCAAAATATGTACAGGACTATTCCACAAGATAATATCAACAGGTAAATCAGGGTTCCGGCGCACAACCTGCCCAGAACTAATACAGTCAATAATACCCCGCAACGCATCCTTTTGTGTTGTTGTCAAGGTGACCGGTGTAGTAGGGTCCATACCCTTAAGCAAGGGTCGTAAGTGCTCCAATAAGTGGTTGGGGATCCCAACCATCGGCTTCAACCACTGCAATTCCCCAAGTAATTTCTGTGCATCATTCAATGTCTTTATGTGAGTTGTAAGTTCCAATTTTTGGGGAGCAATAGTTTGCTCAGTTAGGATCCACCCCAAATATTTCCATGGTGCTGAGCGTTGAATCTTTTCAGGGGCAACTACCAGGTTGAGCTGTAATAACGCCTTCTGAATTATTTCCACGTGTTGATCCGTAAATGGTTCAGGTTGGCTGAACAATATATCATCCATATAATGATAGATGATACAATGAGGCCATTTTTGGCGCAGGGGTTGTAGCGCAGCATCGACATACAGCTGACATAAAGTGGGGGAGTTGCGCATGCCCTGTGGAAGAACAGTCCATTCAAAACGCTGATCTGGTCCATTTCTATTAACTGCTGGCAGGGTAAATGCAAATCTCTTGGTGTCCTGTGGATGCAAGGCTATTGTGAAAAAACAGTCCTTAAAGTCTATAATTAGCAATGGCCACCCCTGTGGAATCATAGCAGGGTTTGGCAGACCAGGCTGCAAGGCCCCCATTGGTTCCATTTGATCATTAACTGCCCGTAAGTCATGCAAAAGACGGAAATTCCCCGACTTCTTTTTAATCACAAAAATAAGAGTATTCCATCGTCTGGTAGACAATTTAGGATGTCCTTGTTTAAATTGCTCTTCCACCAGCTGATGGGCATGCATGAGACTCTCCCCTTTTAAAGGCCACTGCTTAACCATCACAGGCGTATTAGTTTTCCATGTGAGTGGAATGGGGAAAGTCCAAGCAATGGCAATTACCCCAAAGGGTGCTCGTTGGTCAGTACCACTCCCAATTGAGCCAAAATGTCCCGACCAATAAGGCACTGCACCGTAGGTGGTAATGTGACTACCGAGAAAACTGTAGTTAACCATTGTCCATCCACCTTTACTTGCAAAGGCGGCGTCTTACTGGCAAGGGTAAGTCCTCCCACTCCTGTTAGGGTATCCGCTGAAGGGTAAAGTGGCCATTGACGGGGCCAATGCTCCAGGCTGATTATACTAGTATCAGCTCCTGTGTCCAACAGTCCCATAAGGACAATCATTTGTCCCCGAAATTTCAATTCCACCTTTTTGCGGGGTCGCTCCCCCAAGTTCATAGTCAGCAAAGTAATTCCTGTGGATCCAAATCCTGGATCTGTTGGCTCCTTCTGATCACGTGGGGAAATGCTAGCAGTAAGCTGCGGCAGAGGCACCAATTGAGCAATACGCTGACCCTTTGCAATGGTAACCGGAGGAAAAAGAGTATATGCCATTATTTGTATTTCTCCCGTATAGTCTGCGTCGATCACCCCTGGTAACACAAATAATCCCATCATGGATGCTGAGGAACAGCCAAGCAGCAAAGCGCCGATTGTTTTGCCTTGAATTTGTAATGGTCCATAGGCTCCTGTAGGTATCCTGTGTAGCTGAGTGGTTACGATGGAAACATTTACTGCTGCTGCCAGGTCAGGTCCGAGGCTGCGGGTGGTGGCTGGCTGTAGACTGCAGGTGGAGCTGATGTCACGGCGGCGATTTGTGTCCGGGCGCGACCGTCCTGCGCGCTCCTCCGTCCGTTTCCCGATCGCCGGCGACAGGCAGCTGTGTTGTGGGTATCCGAGTGACAGTACTGGCACCACACTCCTCCGGCTTGGCATTCTCGGCAAAAATGACCACTCCCCCCACACGATAGCATTTTGTTGGGCAATTTTTTCGGTGCTGGGGTTATGGCTGCGGAGACTCGGAGAGGTGCAAGAGCAGGTAACACCTGGCTTTGAGAGGCTTTTGCTTGCTCCTGAAGACCCTCCCCCAATTGTTTAATAGCATCCACTAAAAATGCCTGAGTCCCAACAGGGATTTGGGCCATCCTCTCTAATGCTTCCTCTATGGACCAGTTCGCCCCTAGGGTGTTTAATACGTTTCTAGTGGATTGATTACAATTCTGAAGGGCACATTGTTTTAATAGTGCACCTCGCATATACTCTGGCACCCCTGCTTTTTCTATAGCAGTTGCAGCTCTATCTATAAACGTGCCAAATGCTTCATCTCGTCCTTGCTTAATCCCCATATACATTGGTACACCACCCGGCTCCTTCACTTGCTCTATAGCCTGCCTCACCAACCTCATAGCCTCTCTACACTTATCCGGTCCTATCAATGCCTGTGCCTCCGTGCGAAGAAACGCACCCAACCCCATCAATTCATCTGCTGTCACACCATGCAAAGGATCTCCCTGCTGTCTTGGTGTTGCTACGCTCTCATTAACCAGCGCTTGCCAGTGCACATTGAACAGCAGTTGCTGATGTTGTGTAAAAATCAATCTCACTATCCCTCTACAATCAGCAGGCAAAAGTATCTGCGTACCCCAAATGTAATCTAGCATGTGCTTCACCGGCTCGCTCATCACTCCAAACTGGCTAAGTCGCTCTAAGCTGAGATAGTAATTTCCAGTCAAGAGCAGTGATTGTTACTTGCATTCCTCCCCCTGCAACCGGTTGAAAAACTGCCAGGAATGCCAGCACTGAGGCTGCCTCCATTAACCCCCTGTCCCCCTTATCCAAACAGTCCTTGGCCAGCGCCGCCCACGCCTCCCTCCGTTCCCTGGCAATGGCCTCCGCTAGGTCGCTTCTCGCCCCAGGAATCGGCTCATTACCTGACGGGGGTGAATTTATAGGTGGCTTAGGGCAGGACTGTGACCCTTTCGGGGGTGTTAGTGATTCGGGGGGCGCTGATGGCTCACTGGAGGCCCCGGCTATGGAAGCAGGAGGCGGGGGGGGGCAGGACAACACTATTAACCGCAGGAGGTAGCGGAGTAGACTGGAACCAGTCCTTATCATAGTTCCTATTTCTATCTTGAGCGACTGATGCTTGCTCCGCTGCCTTCTTTTCTGCTTGATACTGTAAAAGCTCATTATGCACGACCTTCCATAACTTCCCTAACTTTTTCGCTGTTTTATCATCCTCCAACGTAGCCTCCCACAACTTATCCCCAAATTTACGCCATTCTGATAGCTCATGCACTGTGTGTGGATTCTGAAAAAACCCCTTTTCATATACATAAGCTAACAATCCTGGCAATTCCTTATGCAAATCTATTTCTTTTACTTGCCTTCTCTGTAAAAAGGCAGTGAATAAATCATATGCTGCTTGCCTCTCCATACCTTTTTTCGTCAGCGCTGTTGCAGGTTTCCCAGGCTCCGGCAGCACGTATGGCCAGGACTGTCTGTACAGCTCCTGGGGCCCGCAGGACCGCAAAACCTGTGGCCGGTCTGTTTGTACCGTTCCCCCCTGCGGCAGGAACCAAACCCTACTTCATCCGTCCGTGGCGGGCGTATCATATCACGTCAGGGTTCACCATTTGACGGATAAAGGAAGACTTGCACATCCGATGATGAACAACAAGCCTCAAACTTTACTGATAGACACACATATTTATATTGGTATTAATAAGGCTAATACATATTGCAAAAGGCGAGCTCATTATTGGTTAGTTACTTATCAGCCAACTACACCTACTTCTGCATTCTTGTAGTAATACTGTTACGACTTTTCTGCTTTTCTTCATATTTCTAGCTGATTTCTAGCTGAATATCTTCCCCCCCTTTTCTACTGTTGCAGCAAGGGCACAGTGTCCTTGCCTTATATGGACACTGACTGCT
>NW_024037374.1:3923318-4095550 GCF_015832195.1 Motacilla alba alba
CCCTGTGCAGAGCCCTCCTACCCTGCAGCAGATCAACACGGACACCCAGGTTTGTGTCATCTGCAAATTTGCTGATGGTGGACCCAATCCCCTTCATCCTGACTATCAGTGCAGATATTGAAATCCACGCTGGCTGTCTCTGATCCCTCAGCCATCCTGTGGGTGCCCTGTGATGGCACTCAAGGTGAGCTGTTCCATAACCTTCCCAGGCATCAACGTCAGGCTGACAGGGCTGGAGTTCCCAGATCCTCCTTCCAGCCCTTCTTGGACATGGGTCACACTGGCACCTCCAGTGCTCTGGGACCTTCCCACTGAGCCAGGACTGATGGGAAATGATGGAGAGCAGCTTGGGGAGCTCATCCACCAGCTCCCTTATCCCCCTCGGATGGATCCCATCTGGTGCCAGAGACACCTGTGAGCATCTGAGTGGCTCAGCAGGTCCCCAACTGCTTCCTCCTGGATTCCAGGGGGCTGTCCTGCTCCCTGTGCCCATCTACCAGCTCAGGAGAACACTTGTCCTGAGGGCAACCTGTCCTAATATTGAAAACTGGGACAAAATATGTGGTAAGTAGCTCAGCCTCTTCTTTATCTTTAGCTCTTATTTTCTCCACTGCATCCAATAAAGAGTAGAGTTTCTCCTTATACCATGTTTTGCTATTAATTTATTTATAGAAACCTTATCTATTATCTTTCACAGAAGTGGACAGGTAAAGCTCTAATTGAGATTTCACCTCTTTCCTTTCCTTTCTGCATGACCTAACAACATCATGAAACACTTCCTAAGTTGCCTGACCCTCTGTCCAAAGCTGAAGAACCATCTTTTTTCCCTTGAGTTCCCACAAAAGCTCCATGGGCAGCCAGGCCACTCATTTTCCTCACCAGCTCATCTTTTGCCGCACTGGGACAGGCTGCTCCTTCCCCCTTAACATGACTTTCTTGAAATGTGTCCATCCTCCCTGGACCCCTTTGTTTTAAAAGCTGTTTCCCTTAGAAAAATCAGTACCGAAACAGTACTCCCCAAATCAGCATCCTAAACAGGCCAAAGTCTGCCCTTCCTAATTCCAGTGCAGAAGTTTTGTCGCTGCCCCCTCCTTCTTTCACAGAAGATTGAAAACTTGATTATTTCATGGTCACTGTGTCCCAGGCAGCCTCCGAGCCCCCACATCTGTCACCCAGCCCTGCTCTGTTTGTGAACAGCAGGAGACAGAGCATTCCTCGGAGTGGGAGTGTTACCAAAAATTTGGTAAAAACAGAAAACTCCTTAACAGAAATGCAGCATTAAGAAGCAGCATTCTTTATTCAGCTGGATGCACGGGGGAGAGCTCCTCCAAAAGCCGTGCAGGCTGAGTACAGGAAAGTTTCTGTTTATTTTCTGCATTTTTGCACACATATTCATTGATTGTCCCAGCCTAAACGCACATATGATAATCATGTCCCCAAAATCATTACCATATTTCCCCTCCCCTTTGCCCATGTGTTCTTCTGTCCTGGGGGTCTCTCTGGTGGTCCCTGGTGGTCGTGGACCCCAGTGTCCCAGTGGGCCTGGCTGAGCTGGCAGGACACTGAGGCTGGTGAACTTCCAGTTCCCCTTCTGACACAAGGGGCATTGTGTGGTTTCCATAGGCCTGGGGTTTTGGAGAACAAGCTCCAGGTGTCAGCTCACCTGGTGGAGGCAATTGATCACCTGGTAACATGAGGTCACAGAGTGGGCTATGACATCACAGAGTGGGTTATGTGAGGTCAGCGAGAAGCTACAGCATCATAGACTGTGATCCAGCTGTGACATCACAGGGCAGAGGTCTGACATAACAGAGCAGACTATGACATCACAGAGTTGGCTCTTACGTCAGGTGTGTGTCATTTGAGAATGGGCTGTGACATCACAGAGGGGCTGTGTGACATCCCAGCAGGGCTTTGTCAGGTCACTGGGTTGGTCACTCTGCCCCAGCTCCCCCTCACAGTTTCTCCCAACAAGTCCAATGCTGTTCATGCCCAGCGGGGTCCCTGTCCCCCGGTATCCCCCCTGGTCCCCCTGGAGCCACAGCCTCCAGCAAAGGATGTTCCACAGGATCCAGCCCAGAGCCTGACATGGGGACAAGGGGCCAGGGCTGTATGAGCAGGACATCAAGGCCATGGATTATCCAAGTCCCTGTGGCCTGGTTTGGGTTGCCCAGGGCAGGAAAGATGTCAGGCAGCTGGAGCAGGGTTAGGGAAGGGCCTCCAAGGTGGGGCTGGAGCCCTTGGGCTGTGAGCAGAGGCTGAGGGAGCTGGGCTTGTCCAGCCCGCAGCAGGGAAGGCTGAGGGGCTCCTCATCCCAGCCTGGCAGTGCCAGCCAGGAGGTGCTGGAGAACACAGAGCCAGGCTCTTCACCGGGGGGCCTGGTGGGAGACAAAAGCCAATGGGTGGAAGGGGAAAGAGGGGAGATCAGCCAGGACAGGAGGAGCTGAAATGAGTCAGGCTTGTTTCAGCATTTCCTCAACACCAAAAGCAGCCTGAGCCCCTTCTCCATCCACCACTGACAGCTTTGCAAATCAGGAATTGTTTGAGCTGTTTTGCCCCCACTCCAAGATGGGCATCTTGATACAAGAACTTTTTGTGTTTATATCTACCATAGAACCCCGTTGGTCTGAAATTAGTTTTAGTACGGAAATCACTTGTGGATGGTGGACTCATCAGACACTGCTGGGATGTTGCACATAGCTCAGGGAATGGTGGGATTGGTATTAAATTGTGCCCTGTTCTACTATGGTCTGTTGGCCATGAAGAGAAACTTCCTGTGCCTCTGAGTCTCACCAGTTCGTGGTGCCTCAAAAGACACAAACCTGATGAGTTGTGGTTCCCACTCCAGTGGTGGCACTTGCACCTCCCTCCATCCCCAGAGCAGAGCTCCCTTGTCCCAGCAAGTCCCTGGCAATGCAGGGATGAAGGAAACAGGACAGGCTGTGGGGATCAGAAGCAGGGCAGAGCCAGGGAGAAGAATGACTTTTGCATTTGATGGAGCTGTGCCTTGCCTTGGCTTTGTTGGCTGACAAGAAATGAACATCCCTCTGTGTCTCGGGCAGCTCCTTCTGCAAGGAAAGCAGGTGGGAGTTGGAGCCAAGGAGCTGAAAGCTGCAGCTGCAGCCTGGCTGGAGGGAGCTCAGATTTGCACAAGGCTGCTCTGAGTGCCAGGCCTTGGATGGGGGAAATGGTGGGGTGGGGGTAGGGACAGAGTCTGATGGATTGTCAGCCATGAAGGGTCTTGATTTTCATATCTACTCAAACTGCATGAGGAGGTACTTGGATTCAGTGTCAATTGGAGATTGCACATGTCAGTTAATGAACAGGAAAAAAAAACTAAACAGGACATAAAGAATTAATTTCTCACTGTCTTTTTAAATCGAATATATTCACTTTGAATACACTGCTGGAATCTGTCAAATTAACCACAAAAGATTTGAAAACTCAAAATTATCCCCTGAGGCTTGGCTTGTTCAGGTGTTTGGATGTTCATGAGCCCTGCGACACTGAATTCTTGCACTGAAGAGCTGAAGGCTGCACAAGCCTCTGCAGCAGTACAATTCAGCAGCAGCCTCCAAGTTGCTGAGGATGTCAGCAGCCCCCACTGAGGCCATCCCTGCCCAGAGCCCGTGGGGGAATGGGCAGACAAGGAGAGCGTCCCTGGGGCTGGGGCAGCACAACTCAGAGGCACCAGCGGCTGCAGCTGGGAAATGGAGTGTGGAATGGGGCTGGGAGAGCCCTGCCTGGGCTGGGCCAAGCAGGACACACAAGCCCTGACTCCCATCTACTAAAAAACTCTTTGAAGGAGACATATAAAAGGAATTGCAATTCTTTGTGTACTCTGAGTTGGACTCCCTGGAGAAATATCACCAAGAGATTCTCAGGAGCTCAAAACAGCCAAAAGCCTTTACTGGGAACTACAGAAAATCAGAGAATTTTTGGCAAAAGGTTTAATTATGACATTGTAGTGGTTTTGGTTTGTTAATTTAAGACTTTTTTAATGTTGAGATTTTTTAATTAATGTGTTGATGAGTGTGGTGGGTTTTATTGTTGGTTATTTATGTATTTAATTTGTTGTGAAATATGATTAGGAGACAGGTAAAATAGGCTGAAAATTTTAAAAGGATATAAGCAAAATTTTTTCTAAAAGTAAGTAAAAGAGAAAATGGTAGTAAGAATTAATATAAACTCTTTAGAACACATTTTTGCTGACAGTGTAAAGAAACTAAGCAAAAAATTTCTAGTCAGTTTACTATTTCTAGAATGGTCTTTTTTCAGTTTACTTAGAGAAGTTTTTCTTGTTAAGGTTAAGGAGATTTTTTTTTACAAGAGGAAAAAATAGTCTTTTGGCTCCTAATTTTATCATGGATAACAGTTGTCTGGGGTACTTTGTTATTGTGAAGTTATTTTTATTCCTACAAGCTTTTTTACAGCTTGTTGATGGGCCATGTCAACTTATGGGGTATAGTTTTGAAGATGAGTTGTTTAAACAGAAAAATTGTTATTTTTAATTTTTAAATTATATTTATCTCTGGGAGTAGAGATCTCTTGAGGGTACTGGATTACTTTTTTTTTCTTATTAAACATTTTGAAGAAATTGCAGTTATTTTAACATTTTTTATTTAATTATGGAGATTTTTGTTTGATACTAATTTGAATATTTTTATTTTTTTATGTGTTATAATGAAAAGAAGTTTTTTCTTTTTAATTTATAGGAGGATTTTAGTTTTAAGAGTAAGGTGTTTTTTCTTCTTTTTTAATTGTGATTTAATTTCTTCTTTATGGACTTTGATGGTTTTATGTTGTTTTTGTATATGCTTGTATTTTGTGGTTTTTTTTTACTTCAGAGTGGATTGATGTACTGAAGGGGTAAACACCTGACCGCCAGTAACTTGTGGAGGAAGTTGTGGTTGGGTTGTGTTAAGGCTAGTTTTATGGTTGGTTTTTTGGGTTTTTGTGTTTAATTTTAGTTTTAGGGTTATAGGTTGTGTGGGTTGTAGGTTGTAGGGGTCTTTGGTTTGTGTTGTGTTTGGGGGGAGGGGGCTTGATGGTAAGATTTGAATAGCTGTGGCTAGCTTTGTTCTGGTTGGGGTTTTGTAGCCTCTTTTGTTTTCCTGGTTGGTAGTTGTTGGGGTTTGGTTTGGTTTGAATGGGGCCGATGGGAGGGGGGCAGCCTGGGGAGGGGGGAGGGGGGAAGGGGCTCAGCCCAAGGCAGGGTTGCTTGGTTTGGTTTGGTTAAGATGGGGGCTGGGGCCAGGGCCACTACTTCTTTGTTGACTGGAGAAGAAAGAGGAGGTTCCTGGGTTTTTTCATCTTTAACAACAGTGTTTCACAGAGGCGTGTTCAGCATCTTAGTGGTTTAACAGATTGTCAGTTACACAAAAAGTTTTGTATTACTTTATAAAATTCTTCTCATGTCAAACTACAACAGACATTCAATCAACAAAAAACTCTTATCAAAGCATTGACTTGGCTCATTCAACTTCACAGGCTCTAAGCCTGTTCAATTTAATGATAATCAAAATTTGCAGGAGCACAGAAACAGATGAAGACATAGAAAGAGAGAAAGACAAAAAAGATACAGAGAAGCACACACACAGCTACCACCTCCTGGATTCCAGAGGTGTTCAGATAGAAATTCCAAGAGGAGGTAGGGTCAAGATGTGTGCTTGCCTCGCGGTCAGCATTAAATACCCCTTGGTCTTCCTGGGTCCTTCCCCCAGGTGTGACTTTGGGTCATGACCCAAGCGCCAGCCTCTTATTATCTAAAAACTCTCAAACCTTTCTGTCTGTAGACTACCCTCAGGCAACTCCATGCAGCCTTCTGACTCCTTCTCTCTTCCTTCTGTGGGACCAGCTAACTCTTTCCTGCCCCTTGCACAGCCACATGAGCCTGTCTCTCCCTCACACGACATCTTCCCTTTGCTGCCCCTCACACAACTGCTCAGCTCTGTTTCCCCACAGCACAGCCTGCAGACTGCAGTTGATTCTCAGCCAGCTAACCCACTCCTTTATAAACCCACTCTTTGGAAAACACATCCTATTAAGGGCAAGGCTTTTCCCACTCTTTGGGCATTAGTCCAGCTGCAATTTATCAGGAGCAAGATAGCCTTCAGCACTATCTCTGTTCTCTTGACAATCTGTCCTCCCACACTCTGTGATTTCACAGGCAGCTCTGTGATGTCACAACCCACTCTGTCATGTCTCAGCCTTCTCTGTGACATCACACAGCTTCTCTGGGATGGCACAGAGCCCTTATCTACGATGCCAGAGTCTTCTCTGTGGCCTCACAGCCTGTTCTGTGATGTCACACAGTCATCCTGTGATGTCACAGCCCACTTTGTGACATTACAACCTGTTCTATGATGTCACACAACCAGCCAATGAATGTCACAGCCTGCTCTGGGATGTCACATCCTGATGTCAAAACTCACTTAGCATGTCAAACAGCACCTCTGTGGGCTCACAGAACCACCCTGCAATGTCACAACACCTTCCGTGATGTAACACAGCCACCCTGTAATGTCACAGTACACTCTGTGACCTCACAGCTTGCCCTGTGATGTCCTACTGCCACACTGTGATGTCACAGCCTGCTCTGTGATGTCACATAGTAAACCAGCGATGTCATAGCCTACTGTATGGTGTCACAACCTGGTCTGTGATATCACACAAGCACAGAATCACAGAATCACAAGGCTGGAAGAGACTTTTAAGATCATCAAGTCCAACGCATGCCCTAACACCATCTCAACTAGACCATGGCACTCACTACTATATCCAGTCTTTTGGTAAACACATCCAGGGATGGTGACTCCCCCACCTCCCAGGGCAGACAATTCCAGTACTTTATCACTTTTTCAGTAAAAGCTTTTTCCTAATATCTAATTGTGATAAATAGGTGTGATTCGTGCTGACAAAATTGAAACAGTAATCCATATTGGGACAGTAATTATTATTTGGCGATAACAAAATGGTTAAAAAGTGAAATGCCAGGAAGAAGAGAGGCGAGGGGTCTGTTCCCCCCCCCCTTCTCCTGCAGATGTTCAGGGCAAGAAGGAGAAAGAGATAATTATTACTAAATTTATCTGAAAGAGAGGGAAAACTTGGGTGGTAATCAGGAACTTGTTAATTGTATGAGATTTATTGCTTTAATGTTAGAACATGGCATTGGCTCATATAATGTTAGTTTTGGCTCATACTATACCAGCTTGGTGCGCATGTGTAATCCAAAGGCAAAATAAAGGACACCTGAGGAAGAGGAGAAGCCTTCCTCAGATGACCCCCAAAGAGTGCTGCAACCACCTAAATGGATGGTGGCACATGCATGATGAAGATCATGATGAGGGTGGAAATAAGAATGTGACAAATCGAAAATGGGAGGAGATGGTGATGGCACACAGCATAAAAAGGGGAATTGTAACTTGATGGCCTTGTACGTGAGGTGGCAGGGGTCCCAAAGCCCTTGCACTCCGTACCCCACGGTAATTTTCTTACTTATGCCTTACTATCAGAACCAGATTATTCCTCATTTTAACCAAATTATATTACCAATATTTTGAGAGTATTCAATTTTATATATTCTAAACTACTTCATTAAAATTGCTCCTACATTTAATTCTGTTTGGTTTTTATTTGTGATTGGATAACTGGGCAAACATAACACCGGGGTTCCAGGGCAGGGCAAAGCTGGACCTGCCCCTTCCTCCCTCACACATGAAATGTTTTGAGCCAGCAATCTGCTCCAGTCTCTCACAATGGGCAATGTTGGAGGTGCATCCCCAATTCTGGCCATGGGCACCTGGCTGAGAAGGACAGTTCTTTTCCATAGGAAGGAAAGCATGGAGCCTCAGTGTTTGGAAGGCAGGTGAGAGCCTCACTAGTCCAAGGCCAGCCAGATTTGTCAGCAATGGCAGATTTTGTCTGGGAGCAGTCTTTCGATTTAAGGAATTTTGGAGGTGGAATCCCAATCTCACCCATGGGCGCCTGGAGAAGCAGGACAGGTCTTTCCCATAGGAGAGAAAGCACGGAGCCTTCCCCAACGTTTTGGAGACAGATGGGAAATGACCCTTGTGAAACCACTACCAGCCAGACTTGTCCTGGCAATATTCCTATGGGAACAATCCTTGCATATAAAGAAATTGGGAGGTGAAATCCCACTTCTGACCATGGGTGCCTGCAGGAGAAGGAGAGTTCTTTTTCACAGGAAGGAAAGCATGGAGCCCCAGAATTTCAGCAGCAGCTGAAAAGAGACCCTCAACATGCCAAGGTCAGCTGGACCAGTCAGGCATTCCAGGGGAGGCCAAACCAGCCAGAGCTGTTGTGTGTTCCCTTGGTTTTATGGGGCCCTGAAGTGTCACAATGGTGCCTTGATTAGAAGAAGACCTGCAGTGTCACCATGGTCCCAATGATTCCATGGGGCCCTGCAGTGTCACAATGGATCTTTGAACCCTGGGGGTTGGTAGTGTCACAATGGTCTCCTTGGGCTCCACAGGGTCACAATGAAACACTGATTACAGCAGTGTCACCCTGGACCTTTGGTTCCATGCAGCCCTGCAGTGTCACAAGGTCTCCTTGGTTTCACCAGGCCCCACAGTATCACAATGGTCCTCTTGGTTCTGTGGGGACCCCCAGGGTCACAATGGTCTCACTGGTTCCATGGGGTCTCACAGTGTCCCAATGGTGTCCATGATTCCATCAGTTCTCTCAGTTTCACAATGGTCTCCTGGGTTCCATGAGGTTGTGAAGTCTCTTAATGGTCTCTCCATTGTTCCATGAGGCTTTGCAATGTCACAATGGACCTTTGGCTCCATGGGGTCTCACGGTGTCACAATGGCCCCGTGGTCCCATGACACCCCAAAGTGCCATAATGGTCCCTGTGGTTCCATGAGGCTCAGCAATGTCACAGTGCTCTCCATGATTCCATGTGGTCCCACAGTGTCACAATGGTTCCTTGGTCCCACAGGGCCCCACAGTGTCACAATGCTCCCTTGGTTCCATGGGCCCTGTGCTGCTGCATTCCCCCCTCCCCTTCTCAGCCCGCCCTGCCAGCTGAGAAATGCTCCTTGGGCCTCGGCCTTGGCCAGCAGCCCCTGGGCTCAGCTCCTCTGCAGCTCATCACAAACACTGTCTGCCCCAGGCACTGCTGCTGCCCAACCCCTGGTTTCTGTAGGAGAAGCCCTGGGAACTGGTTTTGTTCCCTCAGTGCCACAACATCCCTGTTCTCACACTGCCAAAGAAAGCTGTTGATGCCAAGTGCAGCCAGGATGAACCATTGCTGGGACTGAAGCCCCTCTCTTGGGGCCCTACAAACAGCTCCAAAAGGAGCCCCTTGGAGCTCTCCTGGGCCAGCAACTCCCTCTGAGTGGGGCCTCTCCCAGCAGGGAACTCTCCCGTTTGCTGCACTCAGGGATCCCCTAACAGCGATGGAGCCTGGGCCGATTCCCCCACTCCTCCAGGCTCAGCCCTTCCCTGGCTGGGGAGATGCCAAAGCATCCACAGGGAGCATTTCCTGCCCTCAGGGGAATTTCTCACAGGTGCCTTGCACTGACTCTTGGTGTCTGTGTGCACACAGGAGTGCCTGTGCTGGGCAAATGGGGCAGAAATGCTGCTCTCTGAGGGGCTTGAGTGCCTTGGATAGCTGAGTCAGTCAGGCCTGTAAGTAAGGTTAAGTCACAAGGTCTAAGCAAAGTTAAATGCTGCTAAGAGTTTTTCTTTTGATAAGTTGTTATGTTTTATATAAATTATAGGCTGAGTTTAATACTTTCAAGTGTTATTCATTACATTTCAAAGTCATAGGTTGTAAGTTAGGTTAAATACTGTTAAGCTCTGTTCTTTTGCTAAACTGTGAAGTTTAAGGTATCAGTATAGGTTAAGGCATAAGTTAAGTCCTGTTAAGTTTGAGCTCTGTTAAGCTTTTGGGCAATATTCCTTTTATCCTTGCTCTGACTGTCCTTTTGTCCCAGACACACACACAAAGGAACAGTTCTCTGTTCATTTCTGTGTATGATTGCCTGGATTTGGTTTGGTTTTCCTGCTTTGTTTCCCTGGTGAGCCTGAAGTGTCCAGTCAGGAGCAGAGTGACTCTTGCCAAAGAACTCTGTGGTGCTGTTGCTGAATATTAAATCTGGTTTTTGCTGATCCCTTGCTGGGGATTTTTTTCAGTGCTCTCAAGCCCTCGTTCAGAACAGGGTGAAGGAGCCCTGGCCCAGGCTCTGGCCCTTGGGGACATGGGGATGCTGCCAAGGGGTCCCTGTCCCCCTCTCCCACTCCCCCACGGCCCCAGCCCCCCGTCCCCGTGTCAGGCTCCGGGGTCAATCTCGTGGAACATCCTCTGGGGGAGTCTGCGGCGCCGGGGGCGGGGGGACCCAGGGGGACAGGGGACCCTTCTGTGCACGAGCAGCGTTGGACTGCTCTGGGGGGAACTGTGAGGGGGGGCTGGGACAGAGTGACCTCCCCAGTGACCTCACATAGCCCCTGTGATGTCACCAGCTCCTGTGATGTCATAGAGCCACCTGTGATAACACACAGCCCCCCCCTTGTGATGTCACAGCCCACATTATGATGTCACAGTCAATGCTCTGATGTCACACAACCTACCCTGGGATTCACACAGCCATTCTATGATGTCACTGTCTGGTCTGTGATGTCACAGCCCCTCTGTGATGTCACACAGATTCCCTGTGATGGCAGAATCCACTCTGTAATGTCACAGCCTCACCTCTGACATCACAGAGCCTGCTGTGTCCCAAGGCAACTGTGTGATGTCACACAGATGCTCTGTGATGTCACACAGCAGCCCACTATGATGGCAGAGTCTGCTTTGTTACCTCACCACCCACTCTGTGATGTCACAATGCCATCCGTGTCACAGCCCACTCTTATCATGTCACATCCCCATCATGTGAACTCACAGCCTGTTCTATGATGTCATACAACCTACCAGTGATCTCACAGCCCACTCTACAACATCACAGCCTGCTCCATGATGTCACAACCCAGTCAGTGATTACACACCGCCACACTCTGATGTCATACAGCCACCCTGTGATGTCTCAGCCTGCCCAGTGAAATCACAGCCTGCTCTTTGATGCTGTGGCTGCTCAGTGATTTCAAAAAAACAACTCTGTGATGTCATAGCCAATCTGTGTCCTCACACAGCCCACTCTGTGCTGTCACACAGCCCCTTGCTGACATCACAGCTGCTCTGTGCCTCCATGACACAGCCACAGAGGTGCTGCTGTGACACAGCCCCCTCTGGGACATGCCACAGCCCCTGCCAGTGCTGAGCCCCTCTGAGCTCTGTCTGGGCTCGTGTCCCTGAGCTGCCCTGGCAGTGCCCCAGCCCTGCTGGGCTGTGCCCAGGAGCTGCTCCTGGCCAGAGCTGTCTCTCTGCAGCCCTGCCCTTGCCAGGAGCTGCCTCTGGGCCAGGAGCCTGGCCCAGCTCAGCAGCACAGACACAGCACAAGGACTTTAAGGACCCTCTGGGGCTTTGGTGCTCTTTGCATCACACTCAGTCCCTCAGAGAGGCCTCAAAAAATTTCTCAAGAACTCAAAGTGACATTGAAACTCCCAAGTTTCTTGTACTTTAAATAGAACCCTGTGAGGCACAAGACTGACAATCCCCAGGTTTCAGGTAGAGCAGAACACTGGAGGCAGTGATGACAGGTGGGGACAAGCAAGGGAAAGGTGTCTCTGGTGCTGAGCAAACCTGGCTGTGTTTCAGGAATGCAAAGGGCCAAGGCCTGAGCCCCAGCCCCTGGCAAGGCAGATCCTGTCCCTCCCTCCTTGCTCAGGGCTCTTCCCGGGATGGGCACTGGCATGTGGGGATGTGCAATGCCAAGGGCAGGAGCATGGGGCGGCCCCTGCCAGGCTGCTGAGCAGGGACAAGGAGGCAATGAGGCCCCAGGCCTGCAAGGGTCACTTGTCCCCTCGTGGCCTCAGGCCCAGGGCCAGCAGCCATGGCCCAAGTGCTGCCCAAGTTGGCTCTGTCAGGGCCTTGCAGCTGCTGCCCATCCCTGTGCCCTGTGCAGCCCAGGCTGTCCCACGGTGTCCCTGCCCTGTGCCTCTGTCCCTTCAGGCTGTCGTCATCCCTCGGCTGCTCCACCTGGCTGGCCCCTTCCTTTGCTGACAGCTCTGCCTCCTGTCTGCCTCTGCCTGCCCACACAAAGCCTTGGCCTTGATACCAAAAGGATTGACTCAATTTTTACCGTGCCTGTGAACTTTTAGCACAGGAACAAGGCATGCAAGGCCTGCTTTCCCAGCAAGGATGGTTGGAAGAGAAGAAGACACCTGACTCAAGGGTGCAGTGATAGAAAACAGAAGGACTGACTCTGGGACATGGGGTGGGTTTTATGGAAATGGGTAAATTGTAATACACTTTTAGCAACTGTGTATAAGCAACACCCTGGTAGAATTACATGTCCACATAAGGTTAGGAGTTATCCCTCACTGGACCTCAGGCCTGAATTATGAGACCCTCTTAAAGAGCAAATTAGTGTTAAGGATCCTTATTCTGGTATTTTGGAGATTTGGTGACAGCGAGGCCTCACAGAACCAAGGAGTCAGCTGTGACACTGAGCAACCTCATGGAACAAAGGGTCCCTTGTGACACAGCAGAACCCCATGGAACCAAAATCCATTGTGGCACATTGGGGTCACATTGAACCAATGGCCCACTGTGATACTGCGGATCCCAGGAGACCATTGTGACACTGAGAAACCTCTTGGGGACCATTGTGACACAGCAAGGCCTCGTGGAACCACGGGTCCATTGTGACACTGCAGAACCTCACGGAACCAAGGTGACTACGTTCTACCACAGAACCTCATGGAACAAAGGGACCATGGTGACACTGCAGAGCCAAGGAGACTGCTGTTGGCAGTGGGAAAGCTCATGGAACCAGAAGGCCATTGTGACACAGCAAGGCCTGGTGGAACCAAGGGTCCATTGTTAAACTGTGTGGCCTCATGGAACCATGAGCCACTGTGACACAGCGTGGCCACACGGAGCCAAGGGGCCACTGTGACACTGTGGATCCAAGGAGACCATTGTGACTGAGGAACCTCATGGAACCAAGAGTCCATTGCTCCACTGTGGGGCCCTCTGGAAGCAAGAGCCTCTGAGGAGTGACTTTGAGGAGTCTCATGGAACAATGGAGACTGTTCTGACAATTTGGGACCCACTGGAACCAAGGGGCCATTACAGCATGGCAGGGCCTCATGGAACCAAGAGGACTACAGAGAACACTGTGGGTCTCCATGGGATAAAGGAACCAATGGAGCCAAGGATACCATTGTGACACTCTGGGGCCTCATGGAACCAAAGGTCCATTGTGACCCAGCAGGGCCTCATGAAACCATGGAGGCCATTTTTACACTTTGAGGCCTTGTGAAACCAAAGGGCCATATAGGCACTTGAGAGCCTTGTGGAGCCCATAAGGGGACCACAGTGACACTGTGGGGCTCAGTGAAACCAAGGGTCTGTTGTGACACTGCAAGGCCTTATGGAACCAAGGAAACCATTGTGATACTATGGAGCATTGGCAGGCCAAGGGGCAGTTGTCACACTGTGTGGCACCCTGGAACCAAGGAGTCCATGTTGATACTACAGGGCCCCATGGAACTAAGGATTCATGGAACAGTGTGGGACCCCATGGAACCAAAGGTCCATTGTGACACTGTGGGGCCTCATGGGATTCTGGAGGCCATGATGACACTTTGAGGCCTTGTTGAATCAAGGGGCTCTGCAGGCCCTCATAAAAGCAAGGAGACCCTTCTGACATTGTGAGTCCCCATGGAACCAAGGGTCCATTGTGATCCTGAGGTACCAAGGAGACCCCTGTGGCACTGCAAGGCTCATGGAAGCAAGGGACTATTGTGACACTATGGTGCCCCATGGATCCAAGGGGCCAGTGTGACACATCTGGGCCTCCTGGAACCAAGGATCCAATATGACACTGCCATTGTGACACTGCAGGGCCCCATGGAAACAAGGGAACAGGTCTGGTTGGCTTGGTGTGACTGGTTCAACTGCCCTTGGCATGTTGAGGGCCTCTTCTCATTTACCCCCAAAACATTGGGGCTCTGGGCTTTGCTTCAAATGGAAAAGAACTGTCCTTCCCCTTCAGGTGTCCTTGGCTGAAATGGGATTTGACTCCCAGAATTCCCAATATCCAGGGATTGCTCCCAGACAAACACTTCTATTACCAAAAAAGTCTGGCTGACCTTGACTTCCTGAGACCTGGCTCTCACCTGCCTTCAAACACGGAGGCTTTCCTTCCTAGGGAAAAGAACCCTCTCTCGTGCACAGGCACCCATGGCTCAAATTGGTACTTTTCCTCTGAATTCCCTATATGCAAGGGTTCTCCCAGACAAAAGCTGCCAGGACAGAGTGCTCTGGCTGGCCTTGGCCTCTGCTGGTTGCCTCTATTCTGCCCTGAAACACTGGGGCTGCAGCCTTTCCTTCCCATGGAAAAGAACCATCCTTCTTCCCCAGGCGCCCATGGCCAAAACTGGGATTCCACCTCCAAAAGTCCTATATCCAAAGACTGCTCCTACACAAAAGCTGCCATTACAGACGGGTCTGGCTAGCCTTGGCCTCCTTAGGACCAGCTCTCACCTGCCTTCCAAACTCTGGGGCTCTGTGCTTTCCTTCGTAAGGGAAAGAACTGGCCTTCTTCCCCAGGTGCCCATGGCCCAGTTTGGGGTTCCAACTCCAGCATTGCCTATTGTGAGAGACTGGAGGAGATTGCTGGCTGGAAACATTTCAGGTGTGGGGGAGGAAGGGGCAGGTCCAGCCTTGCCCTGACCTGGAACCCCAGCACTGCCCTGCCCTGGAACCCCAATCCCCCCAGAGCCTCTATCCCAGCCCAGCAGTGGCTGCCAGGCCCTGGCACAGCACAGGCAATGCTCCACAGCCACCTCTGCAGCCCCCAGCCCAGCTCCTGAGGGACCAAATGAGCCCAAGCCCCACCTGGGGGAAGGGCCCAGGAAGACCAAGGGGTATTGAAGGCTGAGCACAAGGCAAGCACACATCTTGACCCTACCTCCTCTTGGAATTTCCATCTGAACACGACTGGAATCCAGGAGTTGGTAGCTGTGTGTGTGCTTCTCTGTATATTTTTTGTCTTTCTCTCTTTCGTGTCTTCTTCTTCTGTTTCTGTGCTCCTGCAAATTTTGATTAACATTACATTGAACAGGCTTAGAGTTTGTGAAGTTGAATGGGCCAAGTCAATGCTTTGAGAAGTGTTTTTTGTTGATTGAATGTCTGTCACAGTTTGACGTGAGAAGAATTTTAAAAAGTAATACAAAACTTTTTGTGTAACTGACAATCTGTTAAACCACTAAGATGCTGAACACGCCTCTCTGAAACACAGATGTTAAAGGTGAAAAACCCAGGAACCTCCTCTTTCTTCTCCAGTCAACAAAGAAGTAGCGCCCTGGTGCCGCCCCCCATCTCAACCAAACCAAACCAAACCAAACCAAACCAAACCAACCCAAACCAAACCAAGCAACCCTGCCGCAGGCTGAGCCCCTTCCCCCCTCCCCAGGCTGCCCCCCTCCCATCGGCTCCATTCTAACCAAACCAAACCCCAACAACTACCAAACAGGAAAACAAAAGAGGCTACAAAACCCCAACCAGGACAAAGCTAGCCACAGCTATTAAAATCTTACCATCAAGCAACCTCCCACCAACACATCTCAAACTAAAAACCCCTACAACCTACAACCCATTCAAAAAAAACCTACAACTAAAATTAAACACAAAAAAAAACCCCAAAAGCAATTATAAAACCAAGCCTAACACAACCCAACCACAACTTCCACCACAAGTTACCAGCAGGTCAGGTGTTAACCCTTGCAATACTTCAATCCTCCCTTGAGTAAAGAAAAACAAAATACAAACATATTAAAAAAACAACATGAAACCGTCAAATCAGTAAAGAAATAATTAAATCCCAATTCAAAAAGAAGAAAAAATACTTTAATCTTAAAACTAAAATTCTCTTATAAGCTATAAAGAAAAAACTCTTTTTCATTATAACACATAAAAATATGAAAAAGTAAAAGTATTCAAATTAATATGAAACAAAAACCTGCATACTAAAATAAAAAAATGTTAAAATAACTGCAATTTCATCAAAATGTTTAATAAGAAAAAAAAAGTAATCCAGTACCCCCAAGAGAAGGTCTCTATTCCCAGAGATAAAAATAATTTGAAAAATAAATAATAAAATCTTTTACCTTTAAAGAACTCATCTTTAAAGCAATAGCCCAGAAGAGGACATGGCCCATCAAGAAGCTGTAAAAAAGCTTGTAGCAATAAAAACAACTTCACAATAACAAAGTTCCCCAGACAACTGCTATCCATGATAAAATTAGGAGCCAAAAGACTGTTTTTTCCTCTTGTAAAAAAAATCTCCTTAACAAGAAAAACTTCTCTAAGTAAACTAAAAAAAGACCATTCTAGAAATAGTAAATTAACTAGAATTTTTTGTTTAGTTTCTTTACACTGTCAGTAAAAAAAGTGTTCTAAAGAGTTCATAATAATTCTTACTACCATTTTTCTTTTACTTACTTTTAGAAAAAAATTCATTGTACTCTCTTGAAATTTTCAGCCTATTTTACTTATCTCCTAATCATATTTCACAACAAAATAAATACATTAATAATTAACCAACAATAAAACCCACCACACTCATCAACACATTAATTAAAAAATCTCAAATTGAGAAAAATTATAAATTAACAATCCAAAACCACTACAATGTCATAGAAAACCTTTTGCCAAAAATTCTCTGGTTTTCTAAAGTTCCCAGTAAAGGCTGTTTGGCTGTTTTGAGCTCCTGAGAATCTCTTGATGATTATTCCCCCGTGCATCCAACTCAGAGGAGACAAACAATTGTAATTCCTTTTATATGTCTCATGGAGAGAGTTGTTTTAGTGGATGGGGGTCAGGGCTTGTGTGTCCTGCTTGGCACAGCCCAGGCAGGGCTTTCCCAGCCCCATTCCACACTCCATTTCCCAGCTGGAGCCGCTGGTGCCTCTGAGTTGTGCTGCCCCAGCCCCAGGGATGCTCTCCTTGTCTGCCCATTCCCCCACGGGCTCTGGCCAGGGATGGCCTCAGTGGGGGCTGCTGACATCCTCAGCAACTTGGAGGCTGCTGCTCAATTGTACTGCTGCAGAGGCTTGTGCAGCCTTCAGCTCTTCAGTGCAGGAATTCAGTGTCCCAGGGCTCATGAACATCCAAACACCTGAACAAGCCAAGCCTCTGGGAATAATTGAATTTAATTTCCAAATCTGTTGTGGTTAATTTGACAGATTCCAGCAGTGTATTCAAAGTGAATATATTCTACTTACAAAGATAGTGAGGAAATAGCTTTTGGTCCTGTTTAGGTTTTTTTCCTGTTAATACATTGATATGTGCAATCTCCAATTGACACTGAATCCAAGCACTTCCTTGTGCAGTTTGAGTAGATATGAAAATCAAGACCGTTCATGGCTGACAATCCATCAGACTCTGTCCCTACCCCCACCCCACCATTTCCCCCTTCAGAGGCCTGGCACTCAGAGCAGCCTTGTGCAAATCTGAGCTCCCTCCAGCCCAGGCTGCAGCTGCAGCTTTCAGCTCCTTGGCTCCAACTCCCACCTGCTCTCCTTGCAGAAGGAGCTGCCCGAGACACAGAGGGATGTTCATTTCTTGTCAGCCAACAAAGCCAAGGCAAGGCACAGCTCCATCAAATGCAAAAGCCATTCTTCTCCCTGGCTCTGCCCTGCCTCTCATCCCCACAGCCTGTCCTGTTTCCTTCATCCCTGCATTGCCAGGAACTTGCTGGGACAAGGGAGCTCTGCTCTGGCTATGGAGGGAGGTGCAAGTGCAGCCCCTGGAGTGGGAACCACAACTCATCAGGTTTGTGTCTTTTGAGGCACCACAAACTGGTGAGACTCAGAGGCACAGGAAGTTTTTCTTCATGGCCAACAGACCAGAGTAGAACAGGGCACAATTTAATACCAATCACACTCTTCCCTGAGCTATGTGCAACGTCCTGGTAGCGTCTGATGAATCCACCATCCACAAAAGATTTCCATACTAAAATTAATTTCACACAAACATGCTTCTTTGATAAGTATAAACACAATTAAGTTCTTGTATCAGGATGCTCATCCTGGTGGGGGGACAAAACAGCTCGAACAATTCCTGATTTGCAAAGCTGTCAGTGGTGGATGGAGAAGGGGCTCAGGCTGCTCTTGGTGTTGAGGAAATGCTGAAACCAGCCTGACTCATTTCATCTCCTCCTGTCCTGGCCGATCTCCCCTCATTCCCCTTCCACCCATTGGCTTCTGTCTCCCACCAGGCCCCCCGGTGAAGAGCCTAGCTCGGTGTTCTCCATCACCTCCCTGCTGGCACTGCCAGGCTGGGATGAGGAGCCCCTCAGCCTTCCCTGCTGCGGGCTGGACAAGCCCAGCTCCCTCAGCCTCTGCTCACAGCCCAAGGGCTGCAGCCCCACCTTGGAGGCCCTTCCCTAACCCTGCTAAAGCTGCCAGACATCTTTCCTGCCCTGGGCAACCCAAACCAGGCCACAGTGACCTGGATCATCCACGGTCTTGATGTCCTGGTCACACAGCCGTGGCCCCTTGTCCCCATGTCAGGCTCTGGTCTAGATCCTGTGAAACATCCTTTGCTGGAGGCTGTGGCTCCAGGGGGACCGGGGGGATCCCGGGGGACAGGGACCCCACTGGGCATGAACAGCATTGGACTTGTTGGGAGAAACTGTGAGGGGGAGCTGGGGCAGAGTGACCAACCCAGTGACCTGACAAAGCCCTGCTGGGATGTCACACAGCCCCTCTGTGATGTCACAGCCCATTCTCAAATGTCACACAGCTGGTCTGTGCTGTCCCAGCCAGCTCTGTGATGTCATAGTCTCTCTGATGTCACAGACTGCTCTGTGACCTCACAAAGGCAGTTTATGATATCATAGCTTCTCGATGACCTCACATAACCCACTCTGTGATGTCATAGCCCACTCTGTGACCTCATGTTCCCAGATGATCAATTGCCTCCACCAGGTGAGCTGACACCTGGAGCTTGTTCTCCAAATCCCCAGGCCTATGGAAACCACACAATGCCCATCGTGTGAGAAGGGGAACTGGGAGTTCACCAGCCTCAGTGTCCTGCCAGCTCAGCCAGGCCCACGGGAACATTGGGGTCCACGACCACCAGGAACCACCAGAGAGACCCCCAGGACAGAAGAACACATGCAAAAGGGGAGGGCAAATATGGTAATGATTTTGGAGAAATGGTTATTATATGTTCGTTTAGTCCAGGACAATCAATGAATATGTGTGCAAAATACAGAAAATAAACAAAAACTTGCCTGTACTCAGCATGCTCAGCTTTGGGAAAAGCTATGCCCCGTGCATCTGGCTGAATGAAGAATGCTGCTTCTTAATGCTGCACTGGTAGTATTAAGGAAATAAGAAGTTTTCTATTTTACAAAATTTACTAAATTTTTGGTAACACTCCCACTGCCAAGGAAAGCTCTGTCTCCTGCTGTTCACAAACAGAGAAGGGCTGGTGGCGGATGTGGGGGTCAGAGGCTGCCTGGGGCACAGTGACCATGAAATAATCAAGTTTTCAATCTTCTGTGAAACAAGGAGGGGCAGCAACAAAACTTCTACACTGGAATTAGGAAGGGCAGACTTTGGCCTGTTCAGGATGCTGATTTGGGGAGTACCAAATTGGGTACTGATTTTTCTAAGGGAAACAGACCTTAAAAACAAAGGGGTCCAGGGAGGATGGAAACATTTCAAGAAAGTAATGTTAAGGGGGAAGGAGCAGCCTGTCCCAGTATGGCAAAAGATGAGCTGGTGAGGAAAATGACTGGCCTGGCTGCCCATGGAGCTTTTGTGGGAACTCAAGGGAAAAAAGAAGGTGCGTCAACTTTGGACAGAAGATCAGGCTACTTAGGAAATGTTTCAGGATGTTGTTAGGTCATGCAGATAGAGAAGTTGAGAGGTGAATGCTCAATTAGAGCTTAACCTGGCCACTTCTGTGAAAAATATTAGATAAGGTTTCTAGAAATAAATTATAAGCAAAACATGGGAAAAGGAGAACCTTTACTCCATTGGTTGCAGTGGGGAATAGAGTTAATAAAGATAAAGAAAAGACTGAGCTTAACTCCTTGTTTGTCAAAATTTTAAACATTAGGACGCATTGCGCTCAGGACAAGTGTTCTCCTGAGCTGGTAGATGGGCACAGGGAGCAGAACAGCCCCCTGGAATCCAAGAGGAAGCAGCTGGTGACAAGCTGAGCCACTCAGATGCTCACAGGTGTATGGGATCTGATGGGATCCATGCTAGGGGGATGAGGGAGTTGGTGGATGAGCTCCCCAAGCTGCTCTCCATCATTTGCCATCAGTCCTGGCTCACCAGAGAGGTCCCAGAGCACTGGAGGTGCCAGTGTGACCCCATGCCCAAGAAGGACTGGCAGGAGGATCTGGGGAGCTCCGGCCTGTCAGCCTGACATGGGTGCCTGGCAAGGTTATGGAACAGATCACCTTGAGTGCCATCACAGGGCACCCACAGGATGGCCGAGGGATCAGAACAAGCCAGAGTGGATTTCAATATCTGCATTGATGATCGGTATGAGGGGATTGAGTCCATGACCAGAAATTTAAAGATGACACCAAGTTGTCTGGGAGTGTTGATCTGCTGGAGGGTAGGAGGGCTCTGCACAGGGCCCTGGACAGGCTGGATCCAGGGCCCAAATCCAACAAGGTGAGGTTTAACAAGTCCCAGTGCCGGCTCCTGCATTTTGGCCACAACAACCCCTGCAGCGCTACAGGCTGGGGATAGAGTGGCTGGAGAGCAGCCAGGCAGAAAGGGACCTGCAGGGACTGCTGGACAGCAGACTGGACATGAGCCAGCAGTGTGCCCAGGTGGCCAAGAAGGCCAATGGCTCCTGGCCTGGATCAGGAATGGTGTGGCCAGCAGGAGCAGGGCAGTGATTCTTGCCCTGTGCTGGGCACTGGTTGGGCAGCACTTTGAGTGCTGTGTCCAGTTCTGGGCCCCCATATTTAGGAAGGACATGGCGGGGCTGGAGCGTGTCCAGACAAGGGCAACAAGGCTGGGGAGATGTCTGGAACATAGGTCTTGTGAGGAGTGGCTAAAGGAGCTGGAGAAAAAGAGGCTCATGGGGAGACAAGCCAGTGTCAGGGCATAGGTTGGACTTGATGATCTTCCAGGTCTTTTCCAACCTTGCTGATTCTGGGATTCTCTGAAAGCACCCATGGAACAGTGTCAGGATGAGCCCTGGGCCTCCTGTTCAGAAGCTCCAGCAGCCCAGGTGCCTCAGCTTCTCCTGCCAGCCCCAAAGCCCATCCTGTCAGTCCTGCAGAGCCTCTGCAGCTCCTCCTCACTGCCCAGAACAGGGAGCCCCACAGGCAGACACAGCAGCCCAGATGGGCCCCCCTGGCCTGGGGTGCCTGTGGCAAGGGAGCAGCACGGGGCACTGCAGGAGCCTGCAGACAATTGCTGCAGCACATGGAGGACGATCCTGCTCCCCAAGGGCCGTTCCCATGGTGCCAAGTCAGGAACTGCCATGGGGAGTGGGGCCAGAGAGGAAAGGGCAAACAGGGATGGGCTGTTTGCAGGGGAGGGAACAGGGCTGGGCAACAGGAAGAAATCTGGACAAGGGAAGAGTAAAGAAAGCAAAGGTGAATCCAAGGCAATGCTCAGGGCAGTTTGGGGGTGGCTGTCAGGCAGCCCTGGCTCTGAGCAACAGCGTCTGCAGCGGGACAGGAAACTCCCAGCTGATGGCAACAAATTTTCTGGCTGACTGCAGAGGCCAGGACAAAGCTGAGTGGTTTCCCTGGTGTCCCCCAGCCCTTGGTGGCCCCAGGGGCTGATGGCATTTGTGCTCCCTCAGGTTGATGTCCCCACAGCAACAGCATGGGGGTGCTCCCGCCTGCTCTGTGCAATGCAAACAGGGGCTCCTGAGCCAGGGCTGCCGTGGCTCTGCCTGCAAGGATGGGGCACCTGTGTGAGCTGGGGGAGAGGCCAGGGCTGCAGAGGGGGGATGTTGTTGGCAGCTCCATCAGGACGCTCTGGGACGCTGCCCTGGGCTGTCCAGTGCACTGGGGATGGATCAGCCCCTGCTCTGCTGCTCCTTCCCGCCTGCCCCAGGGCCCTTGCAGAGCCCCAGCCATGCTGTTTGCCCCCAGCCTGCCCACGGCCAGCCTGGGGCTGCTCACGGTGGTTTTCTGTGCTGAGCATTGGCCTGGCCGTGTTCTTGAGAGAGCCTGGGCAAGGAGCCTGCAGCCCCCAGGCCCTGGCCTGAGGCGGCAGCGCTGCCCCAGCAGTGCCCATGGCCTGTCCCTGCTGCAGCCCCGGCACTGCCACCCCCAGCACTGTGCCCGGCCCCGAGAGCACTCAGGCCCTACAGCAACACCAGGGCCACCAGGGCAGCGGGGCAGGGCCACGGCAGCAGCACTGGCAACACCAAGTGCTGCTGCTGCTGGGCACAGCTGCTGGGCCAGCACTGATCTGCCCCCAGCTGTGCACACAGACATTGCTGCTGCAGCTCCAGAGGAGGCAACCAAAGGGCATCTCTGCAGAAAACTTTGCTGGGACATCCTTTAGTTCCTTTAAAGCCACCGAGATCATAGCACCTAAACGGAAACAGTCTGTGGCCACAGGGAAAGTGGAGAGAAACAAAATGGGAAATGGCAAAATGAGTGGTTTTTCTTCGTGGACAACATGAAAAAAAGTAAAACTAAAGAAAACAGTCCCACAATCAAAGCAAAAGAGTATCAAAAATTGCTTTTATTACAAGTGATTTGCAGAAATTGGCCAGCAGTTTAATGTTTCTGAAGGCATCCAGTCATCAGTTTCCACACTGCAGCCTTGAGCTCATGGTTCCTCAGGCTGTAGATGAGGGGGTTCAGGGCTGGAGGCACTACCAAGTACAGATCTGACAAGGCCAAATCCAGGGATGGGGAGGACATGGAGGGGGGCTTCAGGTAGGCAAATGTGCCAGTGCTGAAGGACAGGGAGACCACAGCCAGGTGAGGGAGGCAGGTAGAAAAAGCTTTGTGCTGTCCCTTCTGAGAGGGGATCCTCAGCACGACCCTGAAGATCTGCACATAGGAGAAAACAATGAACACAAAACAGCCAAAACCGAAACAGGCACTAACAGCAAGAAGCCCAAGTTCTCTGTGGTGGGATTTGGAGCAGGAGAGCTTGAGGATCTGGGGAATTTCACAGAAGAGCTGGCCCAGGGCATTGCCATGGCACAGGGGCAGGGAAAATGTATTGGCCGTGTGCATGAGAGCATTGAGAAAGGCACTGGCCCAGGCAGCTGCTGCCATGTGGGCACAAGCTCTGCTGCCCAGCAGGGTCCCGTAGTGCAGGGGTTTGCAGATGGACACGTAGCGGTCATACCACATGATGGTCAGGAGGGAAAGCTCTGCCACAATAAAGTAGAGAAAGAAAAAGAGCTGTGCGGCACATCCTGTGTAGGAGATGGTGCTGGTGTCCCAGAGGGAATTGTGCATGGCTTTGGGGACAGTGGTGCAGATGGAGCCCAGGTCAGTGAGGGCCAGGTTGAGCAGGAAGAAGAACATGGGCGTGTGCAGGTGCTGGCCGCAGGCTACGGCGCTGATGATGAGGCCGTTGCCCAGGAGGGCAGCCAGGGAGATGCCCAGCAAGAGGCAGAAGTGCAGCAGCTGCAGCTGCCGCGTGTCTGCCAATGCCAGCAGGAGGAAGTGGCTGATGCAGCTGCTGTTGGACATTTGCTGGGGCTGCACATGGGGACCTGTTCATGGAGAAAGGAAAGTGATGTGTAAGAGGAGATACCTGTAACCCAAATCAAAACCATCTCCCATAGACCCTCCTCTGTAAGACACACAGACATGCTTCTTTGGTTAACAGTTCTTAGGTTTACTTTTTAAGCTCCCCCCATGTCTCTCCTGTTGTTCTTGGATATCAGAAACCCTCAGCATTTCTGCTGCACTACGGAAGAACAGAGTGAGTTCTGTGAGGCAAAGTGTTGAGTAGAGTGTGAGGGGTCTGTCAAATTTTGCTTGGGAGTTGCTCTGGGCTTTCACTTTTCTCAAATGAGGGAGGTTCACATTCCCATGTTTTCTTCAAAAATCCCCAGGAACTGCAGAGAGCAGATGGATCCACCATAGTCCAGCTCCACATTTGTAGTCAAGGACTCACGTTTCTCATTTCACCAACCCAGCAGCATTTTCAGTGCCAGAACACCTCTGCCTTTCCCCATCAATCTTATAACTCAGAGATGCTCTAGGACAGGTTTGCATCCTGGAGTGAAGCTCCCAGCTTGGACTGAAATCTCAGAGAGACTTCCAAGAGTCCTTATGATGGCACTGGATTGAGGGAGATGCAGCTCCTTCCCTGGCTGCACTGACAGCATTGCCCAGAGCCAGGCACTGGGGACAGCGTCACCCTGAGCCAGCTGTGCCCCCTGCCAGAGCCCCCAGTGCCGGGCAGCTGCTCCCAGCCCTGTGCTCTGCAGAGGGAACTGGGCCCGGGGCTGCAGAGCTGCCCCACGGCTCTGCTGCAGCTCTGCCTGCACAGGAGGGGCTGCATGCCTTGCAGCCCCAGCCCTGAGGGCAGAGGCTTGGCTGGGGGACAGGAGGGAGGGGGCTTGTTCAGAGGCAGGGGCTGCACTGGAGGGGCTCCTGTGGACATCTCTAAACGCTCCCTGCCACAGCATTTCTGGGTTTTGTTTTCTCTCATGGCCTGATCTTCTCTCTGCTTCCTGGAGATTTTCCTCCTGCAGGTGTTTCCCTGTGCCTGATCTCTCCCTGCCAGCACTCACACACCCCAAATCTCTGGGCAGTCTCCTTGGCCCTACAGAAGCCTGCCTGTCTGCAGGGCACTGGCTGGGGGCAGGTTCTGTTTGCAGCTTGGAGAAAGGACAGCTCAGACTGAGCCTGATGGGTCCAGCAAAGGTGATGCTGCTGCTGCCCATGGGCAGAGTGGCTGAAAGCACATTAGGGATCTCCTGTGAACCTACTGATCACTAAATGAAACAGTTCAGGTGTCTCAGGCACTCGTCAAAATTCATAATACTTTTAATATTTATCCCCCCTTTCATGCCATACTCCAATAGTAGGAAATTGAATACAAAGTCTTTGGAAATTTCCTCATTTTTGTCAAAATCCTTGTCTTGGAAATACTCTATGACTGATCAGAACCCCTCAGCATGTCAGAGCCTCATGAGCATTTCACCTCCCCTGAACCAGAAATCCTCAGAGTTGTACTCACAGAGTCTGTAGGCAATGGGATGTTCCGGCTTTAGGAGATGGCTCCAGGAGCTGCAGCTGCATTGTCCTGCAGCCAGAGATTCCTGTGCCAAGGGCTGGCAGGGATTCTGCCCCAGGCACTTCTCAGCACCTTCCCAGCCCTGACTGATTGAAGCTCTCTGTGCCTCTGTGCTGTGCCCGGGCTGGCTGCAGGCAGTGCCCCAGCCCTGCTGGGCTGGCAGAAGAGCTGCTCAGCAAGAGAAATGTGCTTTTCAAGCTCTTCTTGGTTACCAGCAGCTGCCTCTGTGCCAGCAGCCCAGCCCAGCTCAGCAGCACAGCCACAGCACAAGGACTTTAATGACCCTCTGGGGCTTTGTGCTCAGGCCCTGAACATCAGAGGGAGCTGAAGAAAGCTCTGCAGAACTCCAAGTCAGAATCACACTCCAAAGTTTCTTGGACTTTCAATGGGTCCCAGTGAGGGACTCAACTGAGAAAGTGTCCCCAAGCCCCAGGCAGAGCAGAGAACTGCAGGCAGTGATGACAGGTGGGGACAAAGAGAAGCCATGTCTTGGTGCCCTGGGGCACAGCAGGGTCTGTGCCACCAAGGGCTGGGAGGAGACACCTTGTCCTGAGGCACTGGGGCCTCCTGGAACAGCCCCAGCCAGGCTGGCCACTGGCAGCCCCTTGTCCTGCCCTCAGCATCCCCCCTAGCCCACATGCCAGTGGCCTCAAGGATCTGCTGGAAGGAGTCCCTGGGGAGCCTTGCTCAGCAATGGCCCTGGGGGCTCTTTCATGCTCCCAGGGACTGCAGGCTTTTCAAAGGTCTTTGGCTTTGGCTTTTGCCTTGGAATCTCTGAGAGCTTTTTGCAATCATGGCCTCCAATGATCTGCTGTAATTAGTCCCTGGAGAGGCTTTGTCAGTAACAACACTCAGTGGGCCTCATTAATGCTTCAAGGTACTTCAGTTATTTTAAGGTACTTGGTGTTTCCCTTTTGATCCAGACTCTGTGAGAGGTTTGTGCAATCATGGCCCCAATTATCTGCTTTAACGAGTCCCTTGAGAGCTTTGTACTGACACTCAGTGGGGCTCGTTAATGCTTTGAAATACTCAAGGTTTTTAGGGTACTTTGGAATTTCCTTTCCTCACTGAGGTTCCTGAGAGGTTTTTGTGCCATCCTGGCCTCCAATTCTGTCCTCCAAGGAGTCCATGGGCAGCCTATGTTGGGGATGGACCTCAGTATGACTCATTAATTCTTTTAGACACTTTAGAGTTTTCTTCTGACTTAGACTCCTGGAAAAGTTTGTTCAGTCTCCTCTCAGGCCCTGAGGTTCCAGGGCTCAGTTCCAAATGCACCACAGGGCTCATTAGGATCAAGCAAGTCCAGAGAAACCATGGCTCGTCCTTGATTTCCCTCTCTTCTTGTGGAGTTCATAAGGAATGTTTCTGTAGTGGTTTTGGTTCGCTAATTTGAGATTTCTTGGGCAGTGCATCAATTAGTGTGGTGGGCTCAGTGTTGGCTAATTACCAGTGCGCTCACTAGAATATAGTTATTCATTTCCTGCTGTGAGGTGGGATTAGGAGATAGGCAATGTAGGTCTAAAACATTAAAAGTGTATAAATAAAAGTTCAATAATAGTAATAAATATTAAGAGCAATAAGAATCAGAACAAAACTCTCAGAACACTTCTCCTTTCCCTACAACCTTTTCTTTCTTACTGACAATGTAAAGAGAGAAGCCTAAAATTTTCAGTTTCCTACCTCTAGAATAATCTATCTTCAGTTCTTTTCGGGAGAGGAGTCTCTCTTTCATGCTATGGAGTTTTCTCCATAAGAAAACAGTTCTCTCGTGGCTCTCAATTCCCACAAATAGCAGCTGTTATGAATGTACTTGCCAATTTAGTTTATCAATAATTTGCGGGAGCCGAATTATGATATAAAACAAAGTACAAAATTTATTTCGCGCAAATTGACAGAATTTTGGTCAGCCACGGATCGGACAGAGTCTAGCCCAGGAATAGACCCTGGGTGTCGCGCTGAGCAACTCCAAGCACTGGCAGCTTTGGAGTGCGGCGAGCACACCGAGTCTCCTCCACGCAGGTCTTTATCCTATTTTTCTTGCCGTGGGCTAGGAAGTCCATTGTCTTTTTCATAACTAAACAAGTTCTAAAGGTTTCTCCGATCCAGTAGAATGGTATCTGATGGAAGGTGGTCCTGTCCTCGATGTCTTCGGGACTAATTCATCGGCTTCTGGTCTTGTGCTAGACAGGACTAAGCTTAACAATACACAGTCACATCCCGAGAGAGATATCCTTGTTATCACCCTAAGTTCCGATACTCAGTTCTTACTGGAAATCTCTTTTACAAACCGAGAGGTTTCCCAGAAATGTCTTAAAATTCTAAACAGTGTGTTCTCCCCACCTCCAGTCAGGAGTATCCAGGTGTACTGCCGATGGTGTAATTCCCTGTGTGGTTGCAATCTTGAAATCAAGGGTCCCTGTTGGGTTTCACATGTAAATGGAGTCTATTGGTATGGTATGTGTTGGTATTTTACTGCAGACTGACTTTTCTTGGGTTTTTCCCTGAGAACATGTCCAGACGTAACTCTCCTTGTATCCCTTTTTACTTTAATATCTATCTACTTTATTATTTTATATTATTCTGAATCTGTTTCTCTATTCTAATAAATATGAATTTTGACATTCATTCATAACACAGCCACCCCAAAAATCTACATTTATGAAGAAGTCCCACCCATTTGTTCACAGCCTTTCCCACAGCTCTGTTTATGGGCTATGTCAGCTTAGGGGATATTAGTTTAAAGATGAGCTGTTTAAGAGCAAAGGTTCTCTTCATCTTTCATTTCTGAAATCATCTGCATGTCTGGGAAGAGAGATCTTTTTCTTCTCTCCATGAGGGCACAGGGTCTCATCACTCTTCTCTTTTTTTCTGTACAAACTTCTCATGGGATCACAGCTACTTCCACATTTGCTTACTTTAGCATGGAGGCTTTTGCTGAACAAATCATCTCCCCATACTTTTCAATGCATTATAGGGAAAAAGAGAGTCTGATGTATCAATTAGATCCTTCTCCACAGCTTTACAAGAGGATTTCAGCCCCAAGGTCAAGGCATCTCCTCATCCCTCCCATCTGGGACTCAACTTCCTCTTCACTGACCTCGGTGTCTTCATGTTGCTCCTCTCTGTGCCTGCACTTTGTCCTTTTCTCTCACTGAGGGAGGATGGAAGCACTGAAAGAGTTCATATCTCACCCAGGGCCTGCAGATGGTTACGTGACCCTGGCCGGGCTCGGTACTTGCGGCCAGAGCTGGTTTTTTTTTACGATGGAGGTTCTGCAGCGGCTGCGCTGGGGCTGTGTCAGGATGGGCCGCGCTGGGGGGAGGGCCAGGATCTCAGCAGCCAGGCCAGAACACAGCAGCAGCACGGCCGGGTGCCGATAGCTTCTCCTCCCCCTGCTCAGTGGTGGCAGGTGAACCCCAATGGTGGCAGAATCTTGGCCAAGCTGACCTGGCCCTGGGCTGCTCCTGGGGCCCAGAGGATCCTGGCTAATCCTGGGCCGGTGGCAGGGCAGGGCTTGGTAGTGCCCAGATGTTCACAACTGCAGCCACAGCCCAGCCTGGCCCCGGCCTTGCGGCCTCCCTGTCCCTGTCTGGCATCCGATGGGGCCTGGTGGGCTCCCTGGGAAGGGGCCCGGCCCCACAGCAGGAGCTGTCAGACAGCCCTGTCTGACACGGGGGCCGGGCTGACCTTGTTACCTCTGCCAGCCAGAAGGGAAAGAGACCCTCCCAGGCTTCTTTGCTTTAACGTGTGTCTTCACAGAGGCGTGTACAGTTTCCTTAGTAGTTGAACAGATTGTCAATTCTCAAAGCTAATTACTGACGGGATTTTTGTTATCAACGGAGGAAACTGCTAGCAGCTTCTCTTAGAACATCACTTCCATGATGCAAAATAACAGCACAGAGCTTCTTTGTCCATAGGTAGTGGTCATGTCCCAAGGCCCCAAAACCCCAACTTGGGAGATCTCTGGGCCCTCTCCAAGGTGTTTTCAATGAAAACATTCAGCTCAGAGTCTAAGAAAATCACCAGAGGACAGGGCCAGCCTGACCTGTCTGTCCTGGCTACTTTTGTCTGGGAGCAATCCTTGGATATACAGAATTTGGGAGGCCAAATTCTAATTTTGTCCATGGCCCTTGGACATGAAAGCTGGTTCTTTTCCATAGGAAGGAACTGAGCCCAAGTGTTTCCAGGACAGATGAGAGGTGACCACCAGTGGCCAAGGCCCGGCAGAGCTGGCAGGTTTTGTTCTGAGAGATACCCCTGCATATAGGAAATTTTTTAAGGAGAGTACCAGTTTTGGCAATGGGCAACTGAAAAGAGGGAAAGTTCTTTTCCATAGCAAGGAAAGCATGGAGTCCCAGTGCTCCAGGAGCTGATGAGAGGCAGCGCTTGACAGTCCAGGATCAGCCAGACCTGTCACATGGCCCCTGGGAGGCCAAGCCAGCCAGACCTGTTCCATGTTCCCTGGGTTCCATGGGGCCCCACAGTGTCCCAATGGTCCCTTGCTTCCATGAGGCCCTGAGGTGTCACAATGCCCCCTTGGTGACACGAGGCCCTGAAGGGTCACAATGGTCTCCATGGTTCCATCAGGCCCCACAGAGTCATAATGGTCTCTGGGTTCCATGAAGCCCCGCTTTGTCACCATGGCCCCTTGGTTCCATGGGCTCCAGTGGTGCCACAATGATCCCCTTGGTTCCATGAGGTCCCCACAGTGTCCCAGGGATCTTCATGGGAAGGAAAGAACTGAGCCCCAGTGTTGCAGGGGCAGCCACCAGAGGCCACGGCCTGCCAGACTTTACAGTACTGGCAGATTTTCCCTGGGATCAACCCTTGGATGTATAGGATTTTAGATATTGAACCCCAGTTTCAGACATGGCCACCCAGAGGAGAAGGATAGTTCTGTTCCACAGGAAGGAAAGCAAAGAACACCGGTGTTTCAGGGACAGATGAAAGGCAGCCATCAGAGTCCTAGGGCAGCCAGACCTCTCTGTCCTGGTAGCTTTTGTCTGAAAGCAACTCTTGGATCTAGGGAATTTGGGAGGTGGAATTCTAATTTTGGCTACTTCTGCATAATAAGAAGGACAGTTCTTTTTCATAGAAAGGAAAGCACTGAGCCCCAGTGTTTGGAAGGCGGGTGAGAGACAGCCCTCAGGAGGCCAAGGGCAGCCAGTCCTGTCTGTCCTGGCAGCTTTGACTTGGGAGGAATCCTTGGATGTACAGAGTTTTGGAAGTGGCATCCCATTTTTGGCCATGGGCCCCTGGAGAAGAAGAACAGTTCTCTCCCACAGGAAGGAAAGCCCAGAGCCCCAGTGCTTTAGGGGCAGATGAGAAGCAGCCCTCCACATGCCAAGGTCAGCTGGACCTGTCACATGGTCCCCAGGAGGCCCATCCAGCCAGACCTGTTCCATGTTCCCTTGGTTTCAGGGGACCCCACAGTGTCCCAATGGTCTCCTCAGTTCCATGAGGCCCTGGAGTGTCACAATGATCCCCTTGCTTCTGCAGTGTCACAATGGCCCTGTGCTTCCATGAGGCCTTGCAATGTCACAATGGCTTCATGGTTCCACAAAGCCCTGATGTGTCACCATGGCCCCTCAGCTCCATGCACCCTCGCTGTGTCACAATGGCTCCTCCGTGACACTACGGGCTGCACAAGGTCACCATGGAGCCTTGGTTCCTTGGGGCCCCTGAGTTTCACAATGGTCTCCTTGATTCCATGAGGCACCACAGTGTCATGATGGCGCCTTGGTTCCATGAGGTTCTGTGGTGTCACTGTGGTCGCTGTCAGAGGCTGGATGAGTTCGATGTCCCGAGACACCTTGGGATGCTCGGAATGCCCGTGTGGGGCCAGGGCCGGGTCAGGCCTGGGTTTGTGGTGGGACAGAGCCCCGCCCCCAGCCCTGGCCTGGCAGAGCTGTCAATCACACTGCAGGGGCTGTGTAACCCAGCTCTGATTGGCTGAGCTGTCAGTCAATCACACACACACACACACAGAGCTGCTGCCTACCCTGACTCTGATTGTGCAATCACCTGGCAGTCCCACCCCAGGGGCGGGCCCATGGAGGCCCAGGGGCTTAAAAGCCAGAGCAGGAGACCAGCTCAGGGTCTGGATCCTGCCTTCTGCTGGGCTTCCTGTGTTGGTGGTGCTGGAGCCTGAGCAGTTGGTGCCCATGTGTGTGTCTTTCTATAGATCTTCTGTCTTTTTGTTGTTTTCTATTTCTTTACCTTCTCATCTTATTGACCTGGAACACTTTTGCATAACTTACTGTCTTAAGAGCTAAAGGTTTTCAGGTTAAATTTGCTGAGGTAATGAAGTTAATGCTATGATTAGAGTTTTATGTTGAATTGGCTGTTGTATTAAACCATTTGGCAAAGTTCCTTAATTGTCTGTATTTTGCCAGTAAAGTTTTGTGCTATTTTGACCTCTTAGCTCAGTTGGTCAGAGCATGGTGCTGGTATCACTGAGGCTGTGGGTTCAATCCCTGTGTGGGCCATTCACTTAAGAGCTGGTCTTGATGATCCTTGTGGGTCCCTTCCTACCAAAAATATCCTTTGCATCTGGCCACGTTGAGAATATCTGGTTGGTGTTTCTCCTGTGCACCAAACCCAAGTCAAGGAACCTTTGGTTACCCCCAGCATTTCAATGTTCTGGGGTGTTGCAGCCCTGCAGGCTCACAATGGCCTCTTGTTTCCATGAGGCCCCACAGGGTCCCGCTGGCCCCTTGGTTCCATGAGGATCTGGAGTGTCACACAGGTTTATGACATTTGTTCTTGCTGCCCCTCACATCCCACTGCCCCATAAACAGCCCCGAGGCACCCGTGAGGGACAGGCCCTGCTGTGCCAGGCCTGGGCTCAGGGCTTGGCCTTTCTGCTTCCCCCAGCCAGCCCAGGCCTTGCTCAGCATTGCAGTTCCCTGCTCAGAGCCTTGGGCTCCCTGCAATCCTGGCCTCAAGGATCTGCTCTCAGCAGTCCCTGGGGAGCCTTTGGCACTCCCTGCCCTCAGTGGGGCCCAGTGATGCTCCAAGGGACTTGGAGTTTTGCTTCTGACTCCTTGAGCAGCTTCTTCAGCCTTCTCTCAGTGCCTGAGGGTCCTGGACTCAGCCCCAAATCCACCATGGGGATCATTAAAAAACAGAAAGCCTTCAAGGGCTTGTTCTCTTCTTTCAATTGTTTTCCCACTGTCCAGGGCTTGTGCAGCTGATTGGAGTCAGTTTGGAGTTCTGTTAAGGAGGAAGATTTCAAAGTGCACCTCATGATTTTTCTTCTTTAATCAAGGCAATATTTTTTATTTTCCAGTTCAGAGAAGAGGTAATAGGAGCATTCCCCAGGTGATCTTGATGCTGAAGGTCTTCTTAGGAGGTCTGGGCATGGAGAAGAATGAGCCCCTTGAGGGCTGACCCTGTTTGGACAAGCTGCTCCTCACCCCCAGCCTCACCATGTCTGACATGGCCCAGCTGGCACTGACATCCCTGTGCCCTGCAGCAGAACCTTGTTCCCTGAGCTCTGCAGCTCCATGGCCCAGCCCATTGCACCGTGTGCCACCTGCTCTCCTCAGGGCTCTGCCTGCACACAGCCCCAGGAGAAGTTTTCCTGTTGGGAAGGAAAGAATGGAAAAGCCTGAGTGGGTTTCCTGCACAACAAACCCCACTCAGGAACCACCTGCTCAGTCCAGGCTGCCTGGAATGGTGTCACCTTTCTGCCAGGGACAGTGTGAGCAGAAATGATCTCTGGAAGCAGAATTCTCTGAGTCTTGTAGCTGAATTCTTTCTTCCTGTCCTTTCCCTGGATCTCTGTTGCAGATGGAAGCTGCTGGTGCCATGCTCACCTTGAACCTCTCTCTTGAATGCAAGCAGATGTTCCCAGATGTGTTAAGCAGGATTTGCTCAATGTTTCTACAAAACTTTTGTGTTCCTCATGGAACAAAGGGGCCATTTTGACACTGAGGGGGTGACGTGGAAGCAAGGAGTCAATTGTGACCCTGGGGTCCCATGGAACCAAGGGGCCATGGTGACACAGCAGGGCCACGAGGATCCAGTGGTCCATTGTGACACTGTGGATCCAAGGAGACCATGGAGACACCCCCGGAACCTCCTGGAACCAAGGAGTCCATGGTGACCCAGCGGGGCTGCATGGAGCCAATGGTCCATGCTGACACTGCCCATCCAAGGAGTCCATGGTGACCCAGCGGGGCTGCATGGAGCCAATGGTCCCTGGTGACACTGCCCATCCAAGGAGTCCATGGTGACCCTGCGGAAGCTCATGGAGCGCGGGAGGCCATTGTGACACTGGAGAACTTCATGACACCAAATATCCATGGTGACACAGCAGGGCATCATGGGAACCAAGGAACCGCTGTTGGCAGTGCGGAAACTCATGGGACCAGGGGCCCTTGTGGCACTGCAGAAGCAACACAGCTGCTGCTGGACCTTGTCCCCTGGCCCTGCACAGCTCCTTGGCAGGCACGGCAGGAGCAGCACCCTGGCAGCCTTGGGAATGCCCCTCCGGGATCCACGGCACACACTCCCAGGGGCTGGAATTCCAGTTCTGTCTTGGTTTGGAGAAACAGGTGTCTGCTAAGGAAGGAGGAGCCTCCCCTGAAATGGAGAATGTGAAAACCTCCCCTGCTCCGAATTGCTATAAATTTTAAATTAAGGATCTCTTAGGCAAAAGATATGGGAGCAAGAAGTAACTGTTCTTTACTAGGGAAGAAAATAAAGGGATAAAATAAACAATGCAGTAAACTAAAACAACACTGACAGAGTCAGAACACAACCTGACACCCTATTGCTCAGCGTGCTGGTAGCAATCCAATTGGAAATGTGGCTGCAGTGCTCCTGGAGTGTCAGGTGTGGTTCTGCTGCAGCAGGGATTCTGTAGAAAAGGTTGTAGTCTTCCTCTGAAAATCCAGTGGAAGAAGAGGCAGCTGCTGTTCCTCTGGAAAATCCAGTGGAGAAGTTGTGCTGGTATTCCAGAATCTCCAAATTGTATCTGGGTAGAATGCTTGGCTCTTCCCTCTGGGCAGAGCATCTCACAGTGGCATGATATAGTTCTTATCAGTCATGCAGTGACATTCAACAGCCTCTTAACAGCAGATGTCTTCCACCCCCCCCCAACCCTGCTCCTCATCCCCCCCACAGAGAGAGGAGAGGGTGTGGAAGAGATAAGGAAAACTGCCCACTTAACAGAAGACAACTGCCATACAGATGGCAAATAGAAGACATCTAGCCTTGCAATGTGGGACAAGTTCCCAGCTAGGAAATGATGCTCCTGCCCTCGAAGGCAAAGCTCTTATGGAAGAGCCAAAAGCCAAGTGGAGCAAGATCTTACAGTGACATTTCACTGCCAGCCTTCATCACTTCACCCATGGTGGTTGTAGCCCCTGGACAGGGAATGAAATCAGGGCAGGGTCTTTGGTGGGAGCTGCCCTGGGTCAAGAGAGACACTGAGGGAGAAACAGAGGAGGCAAAGAAAGGCAGGAGAGAAAGAAGGGTACAAACAGAATCAGCTGTGAAGGTGGCACTATGAAAACCAGACCAGAACTGACTGAAAAGGAATGGGACAGGAAAAAATAATTTTGTAACTTTTATTTCATATCAAAACTCATTTTCCTGCCTTTCTCACAAACCTCCTTCTGGTGTCATTCAGCAGGGCTGTCAGACAGTTTTTTGTTCTGAGTGGATGCTCCAGGCATCGGCCACAAGGAAAGAGGGAATGGGGATTTTTCTGTTCCTGGGGAGTTTGATATGCTCAGCTGAGAAGAGCAGCCGGGCTTAATCCTTCCACAGAGAAGAGTGGGGGAAAAATCTCTTGTCCTGTCTGCAGCCACTCCCACAGGGATGTGAGGGCTGATCCCAGAGCCCCAAGGGTCACAGGCAGGGCTGCCCTCAGGGAATGCTCACCTGGTATTGAGGGGCAGGGTGGGAGCTCCTGGATCTTGGAGCACCCAGCTGCCCCCCATGTTTGAAGGTGCCTGAGGAGGGCTGGGATGATGCCAGGGACATCCTGCAGTGACATCCCCCCTGTCCCACTCTGGGTGAGCTCAGTCCCAAACCTGACCCTGATGCTGGTCTCAATCTCACTCCATGTTTAGCCACACTGACGGTCCTGTGTTTAATCCCATCCCAATCCCAGACTCGTCGAGCCCCAGACCCAATCCCAACCCCAGCCCTAAAGCCAATCCCATGTCTAGCCTGAACCCCAATCCCAGCTCGAATCCAAATCTCAGCCCCAACTCCAACCCCAGCCCCAATTCCAGCCCCTTCCTAAATCCTCGGCCCCAAACCAAATCCCAGGTTCAGCCCTTCTGGGACTTTGGGGGTGTCTCTGTCCCTCTGAGCCCGATGATGTTTGGGTGGGGTCCCACCAGGGCTGAGAGGGACAGAGACCCCCCAGCCTCCCCAGGGATGAGGAGGTCGGAGAGCCCCCCCAGCCCCGAGCACCCTCAGCGGTGAGAGGGACACAGAGCCCCTGGTCCCCAGCCCTGCACAAGCATTCCCTGAGGCCAGAGGGATGAAGACCCCCGAGCATCCCCCAGGGCACGGGGACAGAGACCCCTGAGCATCCCCTGGGCTGAGAGGGACAGAGACTGACCCGAGCACCCCCTGGCACAGGGATGAGAGGGAGGGAGACTTCCCCCAGGCATTCCCTGGGGTGAGAATGATGGAGACCCCCTGGGGAATGGCCTGGGGTGACAGGGTCAGGGACACCCCCAGGGGAATGGCCAGGGGTGACAGGGGCACATGCCCCAAGCCCTGGCCAAGCATCCCCCAGGGCAAGAGGCACAGAGACCCCTCAAGCATCCCCTGGGCACTGGACAAAAGAAACTTGGCAGAAATCAAACTTAACTCTGCATAAAATACTTTGCTGAATATTCACTCTTCCCACAAGTCACTTCTGATGGAAATGCAAACCAATCCCAAACATGAATAAACCGACCATAGAAGCAATTCTGTGGCAATTTCAAGTTTCATCGGTTCCTGCACAGCTCCAGCTCAGCTGCTGGCAGGTTCCGATAAAAGAAAAATGGAAATTTGGCCCAATACAGATTATTAAAAGGGCGGGAAAGCTCTGTGTAGCTGTCACAAAGGAGACAGGGAAAAAAAGAAAAATATTCTCACATTTGGAAAAGCCCCAAGCCTGTGAATTCAGGACTTAGTTGGGAATGTAGCTACTTGAGCTGGGCTTCTTGTGGGGCTTTTAGCAGCCTTGTGTTCCTCACTGTGAGGTGAATGAACCTTGTCAGTCTCGCTGGTATCATTTTCTCCCTTTCCTCCTGTGATTTTACCAAACTTGTCAAGGAAGGACAACAAAATACTTTCTTTACACAGGCCACCCACAACAGCCATTTTCCTCATCAGTTCTCCCATAAGTCACTCAGAGAAAGCTGTGTCCACGTTTCCAAGAGTTGCTCCAGAGAGAAGCACAACCTCCTCAGAGGAGGGAGCCATGCTGTTGTCAAAGGCTCTTGGGGTCAGAGAACAGTGCCTAAACTCACTGTGCCAAAATAATGTCACAGACTGGTTAAGAAAATTGTTAGAGAGATGTCTCTGCCCCAATTAAGGTGCTAACGAAACCAAATGCAAAGTGGATTTTCTTGAACAGTGAATGTGAGGCAGAGAGAGAGATGGAAAGAAAGAGAAAAGGGGGGAGAGCAAGGCAGGGGCAGGGACAGAGACCTCCCCTGGGGCAGGGCAAGTGTGACATTGTGACATTGTGTGGCCTTCCCGGGCTGGGGGTTTTACACCTGAGCCAGTTTGGGTAAGGGCAGTGGTGTTCACCCCCTGAGCAGGGATTGCCCCGCTGTTTCAGGTTGCAATGTAAGATGTAACCAAAAGCATGTTTCCAATCACCATCTTCATGAACTGCTATAAACAGGCGGGGCAGTGCTCTTGATCTCTCCCATGACTCAGCCCTGATAACGCCCTCCAGGGGCTCTCTCCTGTTAATGGGCCATTGAGTGTCCCTGCAGGACTGATCAAATTCCATCATCCCATTGTGGGATGCTCCGCCCAGGGGGAGGAACCAAGCATTCCTACCTGGATATAAGGTGAGCCAGGCAACACCAGGAGCACCTTGCCCACTGGATTCCCAGAGGACAAGAGCTCCATAACCATCACTGGAGCTTCAGAGGAAGACCAGAGCCTTCTACAGGATCACTGCTTGACAGAATCACGTTCATCACTCCAACAGGACTGCAGCCACCATTTGATCAGACTGCTACCACCACCCTGACCAAGAGGGTGTCAGGTTATATCCTGACTCTGCCAGTTTCAGGCAGTGTTTCTGTATCATTGCCTTGATCTTAATTCTCTTTTTAACTTGTAATTCTGCATTAGACTTTCCCCCAGATTCACCTTCCATGGCGCAGGAATCCAACAGGGAAGAAAAGCCCCAGAGATCCCACAGGAGGAGGGGCTGCAAAGCCAGCCCAGGGTGCTCTGAGGAGGAAAGACCCAGCCTGTGCCAGGAAGGTGGACAGAGCTTCAGCCAGAGCTCTGAGCTGGTGGTCTGTGAGCAGCTTCATGATGGGAAGAAGCCCTACAAGTGCTTGGAGTGTGGGAAGAGCTTCAGGCAGAGCAGCACCCTGATCCGCCACCAGATGATCCACACCGGGGAATGGCCCTATGAGTGTGGGGAATGTGGGAAGGGCTTCAGCTGCAGCTCAGAACTTGTCATCCACCAACGCATCCACACTGGGGAGAGGCCCTACAAGTGTTCTGAGTGTCAGAAGAGGTTTCACACCAGCTCCAATTTCCTCCGGCACCAGCAGATTCACACCGAGGAGAGGCCCTTCCGCTGCCCTGACTGCATGAAGGGCTTCAAGCGCAAATCCCACCTCGTCATCCACCGGCGCATCCACACTGGGGAGAGGCCCTACAAGTGCCCCACATGTGGGAAGAGGTTTCAGACCAGTTCAAATCTCCACCTGCATGAGCGGATTCACACTGAGGAAAGGCCCTTCCACTGCCCCGACTGCGGGAAAGGCTTCAAGCAAAACTTCAATCTCGTCAGGCACCGGCACATCCACACTGGGGAGAGGCCCTACGAGTGCCCCACATGTGGGAAGAGCTTCACCCGCAGCTCTCACTTGTCCAGTCACCAACGGAGGCACCAGTAAGAGAAGCCCTGCAAATGCCCCAAATGCAGTTGGAGCTTTGTGCTCTGCTCCAGCTTTATCCCCAATTGGACAACTCACGTTGAGAAGTGCCCTGGTGATCCATGTTCCTAGTGATCCATGCTGGGAAGACATGTGTACCTTTTCCTGCCCCTGCCAGTGACATGATGTGGCATTGAAGAACATGAGGGTCTGGCCATGGCCCTGTCATTACATTGACTCCCACCTCAGGTCATAGCCAGGGGCAGGAAAGGGACTCTCTCTTCCCCCGAGGAGAAGGGTGTCCTTTCCAGGCAGGAGGAAATACGTGGCCAGGAAGTGCCAGTCGTTGATGTTGTAGTTTTCCCTGTACATAGTTTTACTTACCCTTCCGTTATCAGTATTGTTTCTGTTTGTTCTTTATCTCGTTGCTGTTCCCAGTAAATTGTTCTTATCCCAGCCCAGGATCCTTGCCTTTTGTGCTTTCCATGGGAGGTGGGAGGGCAATGAGCAGCAGCACGGTCTTAGCAGCTGCAGGAAACTGGGCAATCCCATTCCTAAACCCTGGCCCGTGGAAACCTCTTCCCTCTGGTGCCCAGGGACAGCACTGGAGGGAATAGCTGCAGCTGAGTCGGGGCAGGCTTAGGGTGGATCTCAGGAAAAGGTTTTTCCCCAGAGGCTGCTGTGGCCCTGCCCAGGCTCCCCAGGGAAGGGTCACAGCTCCAGGGCTCTTTGAGCTTTTCCTGGTTCAGGGCAAATTTCAGGCAGAACCCCCAAAGGGGCTCCTCTAGAAAAGCAGATTCAATTGGCCCCTCCCCACAACTGGTTCGGGAGAGAATAACTCTTTAGAGAAAAGCGGAAAAAAAACTGTTTGTTGAACAATAAAACCTGAACAATATTAAACAACAAAACTTCTTGCTGCTCCAAAAGAGATGACAAACTCAGAAAAGTCCCCTCCCCAGGTTGAAGCTCAGCCCATCAGTCTCTTATCAGTCCCTCTGGTGGTGGAAATGCCGTGGCCCAGGCCCGGCCCGGTGGGTCACAGGTGCGAGCTGCCGGTGCTCTTCTGGGTGTTCAGTCCAGAGCAGGTTTAAACAGGTCCAAAGAGAAGAGAAAAAGGAAAAAAACCAAAAAAACAAACCACAGTCCAGGGAACTTCTCTGCCTCAGCTAGCTAAAACTAACTAAAATAAAGGAGAGCTCTGTCCTGCTGCCTGTCCATCCGCAGACAGCACAGTCCAGGAGCAGCAATGTGGAGGAGTGAGTGCAGTGTCTGAAAACAAACTGCGTGCTTCTCTCCCCCTCCACTCTCTGGAAGAAGTCTTAAAGGTGCAAAACTTATTATTTAGCATAAGCAGAGCAAGACGTTTTGAGATAAAAGCATCGTATAGTCAACCCAGGACATTCCACCCCTTATCCCCATATCGTCATCTTACTACTAAAACTAATATATATTCTAACTCTACAAACACATACATTGTACATCCAATATACAGCTATACACAGACAATGGTAGTAACATTCAGCAAACAGTGATATTTACACATAGTTCTCACCCCACAATCAGATCTCCCTGAGGTACACATCCTGTTCTTCCATCTCTCTGCGTTATCCACCATGTGCAACCTGGTCCCTGAGCAAAGACAACCCCACCTATGGGATTGTCTGTACTCAAGGCAGAATTGAGCCACACGGTCTTCCCTAACAAACCTCTGACATGTACCACTGGGACTTGATCTCCATCTATTTTATTCAGGGACTCAGAGCGCGCAGGACCTGCTTGGTTGGTGGAACCTCAGGTGTTAACTAACCAGGTGGCCTTTGCTAAATGCTGCTCCCAATTTTTGAAAGATCCCCCACCCAAGGCTTTCAACTGGGTTTTAGTAGTCCATTGTACCTCTCCACTTTGCCTGCAGCTGGTGCAAGGTAGGGGATATGGTGCACCCACTCAATGCCATGTTCCCTAGCCCAGGTGTTGATAAGGCCGTCAGCACGTAGCGCTTGCCCTGGCGTGTCTGGGGCAGTGGGATGCAGTCAATCTGCCAGGCCTCCCCGTACTTGTACTTGGACCAACACCCACCATACCACAGGGGCTTCACCCACTTGGCCTGCTTGATGGCAGCACACATCTCACAGTCATGGATAACCTGAGAAACACTGTCCATGGTTAGATCCACCCCTCAAACTCGTGCCCACTTATAGGTGACATCTCTACCCTGATGGCCTGAGGCATCACGGGCTCATTGAGCAAGGAATAACTCTCCCTTGTGTTCCCAATCCACGTCTATCTTGGACACCCCTATCTTTGCAGCCTGGTCTGCCTGCTCATTGTTTTGGTGCTCCTCATTGGCTCTACTCTTGGGGACATGGGCATCTGCATGGCAGACCCTCACAGGTAGCCTCCCTACCCTGGTAGCTATGTCTTTCCACTCTTCAGCAGCCCAAATTGGTTTTCCTCTATGCTGCCAATTAGGCTCTTTCCACCTTTCCAGCCATCCCCACAGAGCATTGGCTACCATCCATGAATCAGTGTAGTGGTAGAGCTTTGGCCACTTCTCTTTTTCTGAAATGTCTAGGGCCAGCTGAACGGCTTTGAGTTCATCAAGTGTGCTTGATCCACCTTCTCCTTCAGTGGCCTCTGTGACCTGTCATGTGGGGCTCCATACGGCTGCTTTCCACTTCCAATTCATCTTTACGATGCAACAGGAACCATCAGTGAAAAGAGCATAGCCTGTTTCCTCTGGGGGCAGTTGCTTATATGGAGGAGCTTCTTCAGCCCATGTCACTGGTTCTTGTTCTTCATCTGTGACACCAACATTTTCACCTTTGGGCCAATTTGTAATTACCTCCAGAATCCCAGGGTGATTCAGTTTACCTGTACAGGCACACTGTGATGAGAGCAATCCACTTGCTCCATGTAGCTCTGGTGGCATGTGGGGTGGCAGGAACCTTGCCTTTGAACATCCACCCCAGCACCGGAAGTTGGAGTGCCAGGAGGAGTTGTGCTTCAGTGCCAATCACCGCTGAGGCAGCTTGGACTCCTTCATAGGCAGCCAAAATGTCTTTCTCTGTTGTTGAGTATAGTTGGCTTCAGACCCTCTGTAGCTTTAACTCCAAAATCCCAGTGGTCAGCCTCGAGTCTCCCCAGGCACCTTCTGCCAAAGGCTCCAGGACAAACCATGGCTCCCTGCTGCAGAGTAGAGCATGTTCCTCACCTCTGGTCCTGTCCTGACTGGGCCAAGGGCTACCACATGAGGGATCTCCTGCTTGATCGGGGCAAAGGCTTGTTGCTGCTCAGGGCCCCGGTGGAAAGTGATCTTCTGATGGGTGACCAGGTAAAGAGGGCTCACGATCTGACTGTACTCAGGAATGTGCATTCTCCAAAAGCCTATGGCACCTAGGAAAGCTTGTGTTTCCTTCTTGCTGCATGGTGGAGACATTGCTGTGATCTTGTTGATAACATTGGTGGGAATCTGACACCGTCCGTCTTGCCACTTCACTCCCAGAAACTGGATCTCTTGGGCAGGTCCCTTGACTTTGCTCTTCTTGATGGCAAAGCCAGCTTTCAGCAGAATCTGGATGATTTTCTCTCCTTTCTCAAACACTTCTGCTGCCATCTTCCCCCATACAATGACATCATCAACATATTGCAAATGTTCTGGAGCCTCACCCTTTTCTGGTGCACTCTGGATCAGTCCATGGCAGATGGTGGGGCTGTGCTTCCACCCCTGGGGCAGTCGGTTCCAGGTGTACTGCACTCCCCTCCACGTGAAAGCCAACTGAGGCCTGCATTCTGCTGCCAGAGGAATGGAGAAAAACGTGTTGACAATGTCAATAGTGGCGTACCACTTTGCTGCCTTGGACTCCAGCTCGTACTGGAGTTCCAGCATGTCTGGCACAGCAGCGCTCAGCGGTGGAGTCACTTCATTCAAGCCACGATAGTCCACAGTCAATCTCCATTCTCTGTCAGACTTGTGCACAGGCCAGATGGGGCAGTTGAAGGGTGAGTGGGTTTTGCCGACCACCCCTTGGCTCTCCAGTTCAGGATCATTTTGCGGATGGGGATCACGGCATCTCAATTTGCTCAGCACTGCCGGCAGTGCACCGTCGAGGTGGCAATCGGCACTCGTTGCTCGGCTACCCTCAAGAATCTTACCTCAAATGGGTTTTCTGACAGTCCAGGCAAAGTGGTCAATTGCTTCATGTTCTCTGCCTCTACAGCAGCTATGCCAAGACCCCATCTGAGTCCCTTTGGGTCTTTGTAAAAGCCATTGCGGGGGAAGTCTATGCCCAGAATACCTGGGGCCTCTGGGCCACTCACAAAAGGATGTTTCTGCCACTCTTTCCCCATCACCCTGGCAATGGAAACAGGTTCTGCCCCCACATGTCCCAATGGTATCAGGTATACTGCGCGCCAGTATCAACTAAGGCACTGTATTTTTGTGGTTCTGATGTGCCAGGCCATCGGATCCACACCATCCAGAAGATCCGGTTTTCCCATGCCCCTTCCTGGCTAGAGGCAGGACCCCTCTAACTCTGGTTATTATTCCTTTCCTGGTCATACATGGTAGAGGTTCCTTTAAGGAATCTGACAGATCATACTCAGCAGCTCGGTCATGGGAGGTTGGTGCTACCTTCACTTTACTGGAGTTCCCTCAGTTAGTGTTTCCCTCCTTGAGTTGACGCACCCGTGCTGCCAGGACAGAAGTGCATTTTCCATCCCTGCTTCCTTCCTGTTTTCCCCATGGTCACGCAGAAAGAACCATAGGTCAGCCCGTGGGGTGCACCCTCTCTCTAGCTGGGGAGTGTTGGGCTCTGACTTTGGGGACTGTGACTCGCACTGGTGCGATGTGGGAACTGTTCCTTCTCACCTCCTCCCTCATCTCCCTCATCTCCTCTCTGAGTTCTTGGACCATGGCAGAGACATGAGCCTTCATCGTGCCATTGATCACACTCTCATAATTTCTAAGCTTGTTGGCAACAGAGCCCACTGCCTCTCGGTTGGTATCGGCATCAATCGCTGCAGTGAAGGTGGTGTATTGAGATGGCCCTGGATTTGCCAGACTCCACAACATTTGCCCTGTGCACTTCACCTTGTCAGGGTCATGATCACGCTGTCCATCCCTCCCAAAGAGTACCTCCAATACTGCCACTCCTCTCAGCTGTTGGATCCCTTCCACAGGAGTCTTCCAGGACATTCTGTGGTGGTGTTCCTGCATTCTCTCCCTGCGGACAAACCTTTCCCTGACACTTATTAAAAGCTGCTGCCAAAGGGAAAGGGACCCTGGCTCCCTCACAAAAATCTGATTCATACCTGAGTCCTGGGTCAAGGGTCCCAGATTCCTTGCCTCACCACCATCCAGCTGGACGCCTGTACCCATAAGGTCCCAGACCTGAAGTAGCCAGGTTGTAAAAGCCTCACGTTCCCGTCATACAGTGTCTTTCTGCAGATTACAGGGACTTTCATACATCAGGGACTCAGTGATGATTGCAACCTCTGGCTTCCCTGAGGGTTGTGAGGGCCCTCCCCTATTTGGGTGCTCTGCATTTATCTTAGATCTCTTGTTTCTACAGGGGCAACTGCTGCTGGCTGTGACTGCCTTTGCAGTTCAGCTGGAACCTGGACAATTGGAACATCTGTGGGTTCCAGGTGTTACACTGGCTGCACTATTAGACTCTCCCTCTTTGAGGCAGGGGGAGGGCTTCTCACCAGCTGAGGAAGTGTATTCCTTCAGCATCTGGCCCATCTCACGCATCTCCTTCACCAGACCCCCCACCCAATCTGGGTAGTTCATATCTGGGGTGGCTGTGGGGCAGGGTCAGGCTCTGGGGCAGCAGCATCCCTAGGCTCTGGTGGCGTGTCAGGTTCTGGGGGAGGTGTCAGGGTGGTTATCCAGGTTCATCTTCCCTTCTCTCTAAATGCTAAATAGAACAGGCCCATCAGCAACACCAGCCTCTGTATGATATTAGTATTTAGAGAAGATCTGAACCCTTCAAAAACTGGTGGGGCAGGCCCAAAGAGATGGTTAAAGGGTTGGGAGAAAATTTCCCCCGATGTCATTTCCTTACAGCAGGTGCCATTATTAAAGTACCCCCAAAAACATACAGTTAGTGTGTGATTGCTGTGAATCCATGTGCCTGCTTTCCAGAGGAAGTTAAAAATCCATGAATTCCTCACCTTATTCACCCATAAAACAAACCGGATAACAGCCACAGTAGCCTTGGTTACAGGACCCATGTTTAGATAAGGGCCTGCAAATGGCAGAAATACAGTCTGGATCGTGTGCTGCCCAAACCAGGGTAAGCTGGACCACATGCTGTCGCTTAACGAGGTTCCTATGGCCACACACAAAAACTTAGATTTACTCAAGAACTGTTATTCCCTTTTTGTTTCTGTGCCCTCGAGCCTCATGTTGGGCACCAAAATCTGTCTTGGTTTGGAAAGACAGGTGCCTGCTAAGGAAGGCAGGAGCCTCCCTGAAATGGAAAATGTGAATCACCTCCTTCCGAATTTGCTATAAAATTTATATTCAGGGGCTCCTGATAGGGAGCAGGAAATAACAGTTCTTTACTAGGGAAGAAAATAAAAGTATTTAATAAACAATGCAGTAAAACTAAAACAATAGTGACAGAACACAACCTGACACCCTGTTGGTCAGGCTGTTGGTAGCAGTCCAATTGGAATTGTGGCTGCAGTCCTCCTGTAGTGTCAGGTGGGGTTCTGCTGGAGCAGGGATCCTGTAGAAAAAAGGTGTAGTCTTCCTCCGAAGATCCAGTGGAAGAGGCAGCTGCTCCTCCTCTGGGAAATCCAATGGAGAAGCTGTGTGGTATTTCCAGAATCTCCAGATTATAACCAGGTAACAATGCTTGGCTCTTCCCTCTGGGCAGAGCATCTCCCAATGGGATGCTATAGTTCTCATCAGTCATGCAGTGACATTCAAAAGTCTCTTATCAGCAGATGTTCCCTCCCGAGGGAGGAGTGATTGTGGAAGAGATAAGGAAAACTGCCCACTTAAGAGAGGATAATGCCATGCAGATGGCAAACAGAATACATTGTGCAATCTGGAACAGTGTGCGCACAGGAGTGCCTGTGATGGGGAAATGTGGCAGAAATGCTGCTCTCTGAGGGGCTTGAGTGCCTTGGACAGCTGAGTCAGTCAGGCCTTTAGGTAAGGTTAAATCACAAGGTCTAAGCTAAGTTCAATGCTGCTAAGAGTTGTTCTTTTGCTAAGTTGTTAAGTTCAATTTAAGTTATGAGCTGAGTGAAATATTGTTAGGTGTTATTCCTCTGTTAGATTGCTAAGTCATAGGTTTTAAGTTAGGATAATACTGTTCAGTGCTGTTCTTTTGCTAAATTGTGAAGTTGAAGGTATCAGTTAAGGTTAAGGTGTAAGTTAAGTACTTTTAGGTTTGAGCTGTCTTAAGCTTTTGGGCCGTATTCCTTTTAACCTTGCCCTCACTGTCCTTGTGTCACACACACACACAGGGACAGTTCTCGGCTCATTTCAGGTTTGATTGCCTGGATTTGGTTTGGTTTTGTTGTTTCTTTGCCTCCTTGCTGTGCGGAAGTGTCCAGTCAGGAGCAGAGTGACATCCTGTGATGTCACAGAGCCCCCTATGTAGTCACATAGCCATGTGTCACATCACACAGCACCATTGTGATGTCACAGATGTAATTCTGGGATGTCACCCTGGAATTTCATGAAGCTGCACTGTGATGTCACAGAAGATTCTGTGATGTCAGAAAGCCACCATATGATGTCATGTTGTGTTCTGTGATGTCAGAGACTGCTCTATGATGTTACACAGCCACCCAGTGATGTCACAACCCAATCTCTGATGTCACTGAGCCGCCCTCTATGATGGCAGGATCTGCTCTATGGCCTCACACCCTACTCTATGATGGCACAGACAGCTCTGTGATGTCACAACCCCCTCAGTGATGACACAAAACCTTCTCTGGGATGTCATACTGCCACTCTGTATTGTATTGTCAGCAAACACTGTGACCTCACAGCCTGCTCTATGATGCCCCACAGCCATGCCATGATGTCACAGACTGCTCTGTGATGTCACAGAATCCCCTCTATGATGCTCTAGCTGCTCAGTGACCTCACACAACAAACTCTGTGATGTCATAGCCCAACCTGTGACCTCACACAGCCCACACTGTGCTGTCACACAGCCCCTTGCTGACATCACAGCTGCTCTGTGCCTCTATGACACAGCCACAGAGGCGCTGCTGTGACACAGCCCCCTCTGGGACATGCCACAGCCCCTGGCAGTGCTGAGCCCCTGGGAGCTCTGTCTGTGCCCTGCTCGTGTCCCTGAGCTGCCCTGGCAGTGCCCCAGCCCTGATGGGCTGTGCACAGGAGCTGCTCCTGGCCAGAGCTGTCTCTCTGCAGCGCTGCCCTTGCCAGGAGCTGCCTCTGGGCCAGGAGCCCGGCCCAGCTCAGCAGCACAGACACAGCACCAGGACTGCAGTGACCCTCCTGGGGGTTTGGTGCTCTTGGCATCAGCCTCAGTCCATTAGATTGTGCTACAAAAACTTCTCAAGAACTCAAAATCAGATTCAAAGTCCAAACTTTCTTTAATTTTTAATGGGGTCCACTGGGGGACATAACTGAGATGGTGTCCCCAGGTTCCAGGTAGAGCAGAGCACTGGAGGCAGTGATGACAGCTGGGGACAAGCAAGGGAAAGGTGTCTCTGGTGCTGAGCAAACCTGGATGTGTTTCAGCAATGCAAAGGCCCAAGGCCTGAGCCCCAGCCCCTGGCAAGGCAGATCCTGTCCCTCCCTCCTTGCTCAGGGCTCTTCCTGGGATGGGCACTGGCATGTGGGGATGGGCAATGCCAAGGGCAGGAGCATGGGGTGGCCCCTGCCAGGCTGCTGAGCAGGGACAAGGAGGCAATGAGGCCCCAGGCCTGCAAGGGTCACTTGTCCCCTCATGGCCTCAGGCCCAGGGCCAGCAGCCATGGCCAAAGTGCTGCCCAAGTTGGCTCTGTCAGGGCCTTGCAGCTGCTGCCCATCCCTGTGCCCTGTGCAGCCCAGGTTGTCCCACGGTGTCCCTGCCCTGCGCCTCTGTCCCTGCAGGCTGTCGTCATGCCCCGGCTGCCCCACCTGGCTGGCCCCTTCCTTTGCTGACAGCTCTGCCTCCTGCCTGCCTCTGCCTGCCCACACAAAGCCATGGCCTTGGTACCAAAAGGGTTAATTCAATTTTTACTGTGCCTGTGAACTTTTGGCACAAGGAACAAGGCATGCAGGGCCTGCTTTCCCAGCAAGGATGGTTGGAAGAGAAGAAGACACCTGGCTTAAGGGTGCAGTGATAGTAAAAAGAAGGACTGACTCTGGGACATGGGGTGGGTTTTATGGAAATGGGTAAATTGTAATACACATTAGTGACACTGGTAGAATTACATGTCCACATAAGGTTAGGGGTTATCACTCACTAGACCTCAGGCCTGAATAAATGAGACCCTCTTAAAGAGCAAATTAGTGTTAAGGATCCTTTTTCTGGTATTTTGGAGATTTGGTGACAGCGAGCCCTCACAGAACCAAGGAGTCAGCTGTGACACTGTGCAAACTCATGGAACAAAGGGTCCATTGCGACACAGCAGAACCCCATGGAACCAAAATCCATTGTGGCACATTGGGGCCACATTGAACCAATGGCCCATTGTGATCCTGCGGATCCCAGGAGACCATTGTGACCCTGAGAAACCTCTTGGAACCAAGGGGTCACTCTGACACAGCAAGGCCTCGCGGAACCATGGGTCCATTGTGGCACTGCAGAACCTCATGGAACCAAGGTGACCATGTTCTACTACAGAACCTCATGGAACAAAGGGACCATGGTGACACTGCAGAACCAAGGAGACTGTTGTGGGCAGTACGAAAGCTCATGGAACCAGAAGTCCATTGTGACACAGTGTGGCCTCGTGGATCCAAGGGTCTGTTGTTAAACTGTGTGGCCTCATGGAACCATGAGCCACTGTGACACAGCGTGGCCACATGGAGCCAAGGGGCCACTGTGACACTGTGGATCTAAGGAGACCATTGTGACTGAGGAACCGCATGGAACCAAGAGTCCATTGTCACACTGTGGGGCCCTGTGGAACCAAGGGGACCACAGTGACTTTGTGGGGCCTCATGGAACAATGGGGACGATTCAGACACTTTGGGACCCACTGGAATCAAGGGGCCATTATAGCAGGGCAGGGCCTCATGGAATCAAGGGGACTACAGTGAACACTGTGGGTCTCCATGGGATGAAGGGTCCAATGGAACCAAGGATACCATTGTGTCACTCTGGGGTCTCATGGAACCCAAGGTCCATTGTGTCACAGCAGGGCCTCATGGAACTGTAGAGGCCATTTTTACACTTTGAGGCTTTGTGAAACCAAAGGGCAATTGTGGCACTTGAGAGCCCTGTGGAGCCAAGGGGACCACAGTGACACTGAGGGGCTCAGTGAAACCAAGGGTCCATTGTGACACTGCAAGGCCTCATGGAATCATGGAGACTATTGTGACACTGAGGGCCTCACTCAGCCAAGGGGCCATTGTGACACTAAGAGGCCTCATGGAAGCAAGGAACCATTGTGACACTGTGGAGTGTTGGCAGGCCAAGGGGCAGTTGTCACACTGTGTGGCACCCTGGACCCAAGGAGTCCATTGTGACACTACAGGGCCCCATGGAACTAAGGATTCATGGAACAGGGTGGGACCCCATGGAAACAAAGGTCCATTGTGACATTGCGGGGCCTCATGGAATCCTGGAGGCCATTAGGACACTTTGAGGCCCCATTGAATCAAGGGTCCATTGTGACACTGTGGGGCCCCATGGAAACAGGAGACCAGTGCGACACAGCTGGGCCTCATGGAACCAAGGATCCAATATGAAACCACCATTGTGACCCTGCAGGGCCCCATGGAAACAAGGGGCCAGTGTGATGCTGTGGGCCTCATGAATTCCAGGGAACAGGTAACAGCTCTGGTTGGCCTGGCCTGACTGGTCCAACTGCCCTTGGTATGTTGAGGGTCTTTTCTCATGTACCCCTGAAACACTGGGGCTCTGGGCTTTCCTTCACACGGAAAAGAACTGCCCTTCTCATTCAAGCATCCATGGCCAAAATGGGATTCCCCCTCCAAACTTCCCAATATCCAGGGATTGCTCCCAGACAAAAGCTGCCATTATCAACAAGTCTGGCTGACCTTGTCTTCCTGAGAGCTGGCTCTCACCTGCCTTCAAACACTGAGGCTCTGTGCTTTCCTTCCTATGGAAAAGAACTGTCTAAACTGCACAGGCACCCATGGCTAAAATGGGTAATGTTTCCCCAAAATTCCCTATATGCAAGGTTTTCTCCCAGACAAAAGCTGCCAGGACGAATTGCTCTGGTTGGCCTTAGCCTCTGGTGTCACCTCTATTCTGCCCTGAAACACTTGGGCTCTGTCGTTTCCTTCTCATGGAGAAGAACCATCCTTCTTCTCCTGGTGCCCATGGCCAAAACTGGGATTCCACCACCAGTAGTCCTATATCCAAAGATTGCACTTACACAAAAGCTGCCATTACAGACAGGTCTGGCTGGCCTTGGCCTCCTACATATCCTCCCTGGTGTCTGCTGTGAGATGCAATCAGAGACAGAGCAAAGCAGGCCTCCACTTGTGAACGAAGAAAAAAACTTTATTATCTTACAACTATAGTAAAATAAACACACAGAGCAAAATTGAAACCTTTTAAATATTTCTCCTCCCCCCACTCAATTTCCCACATCATAAAACAAAACCTTAGATTTTTACCAGTCCATCACCCTTCAAATAATCAACTCTTAGTCCATCTCCACCCTTCCGACAATCACCTCTCATTTCATCAAGGAGAGAAGAGTCCCTCTTGGGCCACAGGCTCCCCCTGGAAACACAGCCAAATCCAGTTGTGTTTCCACGTCACTCAGCAACCACCTTCGTGACTGCTTCCTTCCATATTCAGTGCTCTCACCACTGCACATGGACCAGAGCTGCTTTTAGGGTTCCCTTTTCAAGGATGCTTCACCCAGTTCCAGGAGAAAACTACAGTCTCTCACCTTTTTGGGACACTAGTCCCCCCCAGATTTCACCCCCTGGGGCCGAGGGGTCTCGAGAGCACCATCACCTCATCACCTGTCGTCTCCGCTCACATCGCTCCTTTGGCACCAAGCCATCGCCTCCCCCTAAAATGCAGTCTCTGTATTACAGGAAAGGTTCTGTCCATGGCCATACAAGAAAAGTCCAGCCAAAAGCCACTCCATCATCTCCTCCCACCTAGGATTCTTCTCAACTTCTCTCGGTCCTTCTCCACCTTCACAACTTGCACCACACTTGTGCATTTCCTCCTGTTTTATCCCTGTCTCTCTTCTCCTTCAACTCCCGGAGGATCAGCATTTGCAAGGATTCCATCATCCCACAGAAGGGTTAAAATCACAGTCTCTACTCGTCCTGAACTCCCATGCTGGCCCTGCCGGGCACTCTTCCCACTGCTCCCCCTTCCCTCTCGGCCAGGCCAGTGCTATCAAATTTCAAGGTAGCACTGGCAGCTCTCTTTTTCTCTCTCTCTCCCTCCTGAGAAAGGGGGGCTGCCCGATGCCTCACAGAGTTCTTCCACCCTTCCATAATCTGTGGGGGACTCACTCTTGTCCTTCCGGGGCCAGGGGCCTTCACCTCCCTTCTCTGCCCAACGCTCCGGCCTACCTCCCTCCGGCCTCGTGGCTTCCCCTGCCCCGCCCAGCCCGCAGCTGGGCAGGGCAGGTCTGACCTCTCCATCCACCGGAACCAAGAGGGCGTTCCCCTGGGAGTTCTTTGCTTTTAACCCCTGTGTTCTCAGAGGCGTATCCATATCCTCAATGGTCAAACCAGGTGCCAATATTCACATCTGAGCACCTATTGGTTTGACCACCACCTCCCAAAAACTCACTTCCTCTCAAACCACGACATTCCTCCCTTCGCCTCTGAGAACACACTAAAATTCTATTAAAACAACATTATACACACTCCTACTAAAACAATAACTTACGCTATACCTCTATTCCTAGATTTCTTTTACCAGTCTACTTTAACCTACTACATGCTTTGGTCTTATGTCTCTTTGATCCCATCTCACAGTCTCAACTTATCTCTGACCCAAAATTCGATTTCCCGGTCAGGGAGCCAAAAATGTCATGGTTTGGAGCTGGCCCAATGCCAGTGCCCCCATGAAAACATATCCTCCCTGGTGTCTGCTGTGAGATGCAATCAGAGACAGAGCAAAGCAGGCCTCCACTTGTGAACGAAGAAAAAACTTTATTATCTTACAACTATAGTAAAATAAACACACAGAGCAAAATTGAAACCTTTCAAATATTTCTCCTCCCCCCACTCAATTTCCCACATCATAAAACAAAACCTTAGATTTTTACCAGTCCATCACCTTTCAAATAATCAACTCAGTCCATCTCCACCCTTCCGACAATCACCGCTCATTTCATCAAGGAGAGAGGAGTCCCTCTTGGGCCACAGGCTCCCCCTGGAAACACAGCCAAATCCAGTTGTGTTTCCACGTCACTCAGCAACCACCTTCGTGACTTCTTCCTTCCATGTTCAGTGCTCTCACCACTGCACATGGACCAGAGCTGCTTTTAGGGTTTCCCTTTTCAAGGATGCTTCACCCAGTTCCAGGAGAAAACTACAGTCTCTCACCTTTTTGGGACACTAGTCCCCCCCCAAATTTCACCCCCTGGGGCAGAGGGGTCTCGAGAGCACCATCACCTGCTCACCTGTCATCTCCGCTCACATCACTCCTTTTGCACCAAGCCATCGCCTCCCCCTAAAATGCAGTCTCTGTATTACAGGAAAGGTTCTGTCCATGGCCATACAAGAAAAGTCCAGCCAAAAGCCACTCCAGCATCTCCTCCCACCTAGAATTCTTCTCATCTTCTCTCTGTCCTTCTTCACCTTCACAGCTTGCACCACACTTGTGCATTTCCTCCTATTTTATCCCTGTCTATCTTCTCCTTCATCTCCTGGAGGATCAGCATTTGCAAGGTTTCCATCATCCCATAGAAGGGTTAAAATCACAGTCTCTACTCATCCAGAACTCCCACGCTGGTCCTGCCGGGCACTCTTCTCGCCGCCACCCCTTCTCCTTCTCGGCCAGGCCAGCGCTATCAAATTTCAAGGTGGCGCTAGCACCTCTCTCTCTCTCTCCCTCCTGGGAAAGGGGGGCTGCCTGATGCCTCTCAGAGTTCCTTCCACCCTTCCATCTCTGTAGGGAACTCACTCTTGTCCTGCAGGGGCCAGGGGCCTTCACCTCCCTTCTCTGCCCAAGGCTCCAGCCTACCTCCCTCCGGCCTCGTGGCTTCCCCTGCCCCGCCCAGCCCGCAGCTGGGCAGGGGAGGTCTGACCTCTCCATCCATCGGAACCAAGAGGGCGTTCCCCTGGGAGTTCTTTGCTTTTAGCCCCTGTGTTCTCAGAGGCGTGTCCATATCCTCAGTGGCCAAACCAGGTGCCAATATTCACATCTGAGCGCCTATTGGTTTGACCACCACCTCCCAAAAACTCACTTCCTTTCAAACCACAACAAGGGGGAATCCCATTTTGGCCATGGATGTTTGTCGGAGAAGGGAAGTTCTTTTCCATGTGAAGGAAAGCCCAGAGCCCCAGTGTTCCAGGGGCACATTAGAAGAGACCCTCAACATGCCAAGGGCAGTTGGACCAGTCAGGCCAGGCCAAGCAGAGCTGTTACCTGTTCCCTTGAATTCATGGGGCCCACAGCATCACCCTGGCCCCTTGTTTCCATGAGGCCTTGCAGTGTCACAATGATGGTTTCATATTGGATCCTTGGCTCCATGAGGCCCAGCTGTGTCGCACTGATCTCGTGTTTCCATGGGGCCCCACAGTGTCATGGTGGACCCTTGATTCAATGGGGCCTCAAAGTGTCCTAATGGCCTCCAGGACTCCATGGGGCCCCACATTGTCATGGTGGACCCTTGATTCAATGGGGCCTCAAAGTGTCCTAATGGCCTCCAGGACTCCATGAGGCCCTGCAATGTCACAATGGACCTTTGGTTCCATGGGGTCCTATCCTGTTCCATGAATCCTTAGTTCCATGGGGCCCTGTAGTGTCACAATGGACTCCTTGGTTCCACGGTGCCACAAAGTGAGACAACTGCCCCTTCGCCTGCCAAGACTCCACAGTGTCACAATGGTTCCTTGCTTCCATAGGGCCTTGTAGTGTCACAATGGCCCCTTGGTTGAGTGAGGCCCTTAGTGTCACAATAGTCTCCATGATTCCATGAGGCCTTGCAGTGTCACAATGGACCCTTGGTTTCACTGAGCCCCTCAGTGTCACTGTGGTCCCCTTGGCTCCACAGGGCTCTCAAGTGCCACAATGGCCCTTTGGTTTCACAAGGCCTCAAAGTGTAAAAATGGCCTCCATGGTTCCATGAGGCCCTGCTGTGACACAATGGACCTTTGGTTCCATGATGCCCCAGAGTGACACAATGGCATCCTTGGTTCCATTGGACCCTTCATCCCATGGAGACCCACAGTGTTCACTGTAGTCCCCATTGTTCCATGAGGCCCCACAAAGTCACTGTGGTCCCCTTGGTTCCACAGGGCCCCACAGTGTGACAATGGACTCTTGGTTCCATGAGCCAACAGCAGTCTCCTTGGTTCTGCAGTGTCACCATGGTCCCTTTGTTCCATGAGCTTCTGTAGTAGAACATGGTCACCTTGGTTCCATGGGGTTCTGCTGTGTCACAATGGACCCTTTGTTCCATCAGTTTGCACAGTGTCACAGCTGACTCCTTGGTTCTGTGAGGCCTCGCTGTCACCAAATCTCCAAAATACCAGAATAAGACTCATTAACACGAATTTGCTCTTTAAGAGGGCATCATTTATTCAGGCCTGAGGTCTAGTGAGTGATAACTCCTAACCTTATGTGGACATCTAATTCTACCAGGGTGTTGTTTATACACAGTCGCTAAATGTGTATTACAATTTACCCATTTCCACAAAACCCACCCCATGTTCCCAGATTCAGTCCTTGTTTTTTCTATCACTGCACCCTTGAGCCAGGTGTCTTCTTCTCTTCCAACCATCCTTGCTGGGAAAGCAGGCCCTGCATGCCTTGTTCCTGTGCTAAAAGACCATAGGCACAGTAAAAATTGAATTAACCTTTTTGGTACCAAGGCCAAGGCTTTGTGTGGGCAGGCAGAGGCAGGCAGGAGGCAGAGCTGTCAGCAAAGGAAGGGGCCAGCCAGGTGGGGCAGCCGGGGCATGACGACAGCCTGCAGGGACAGAGGCGCAGGGCAGGGACACCGTGGGACAGCCTGGGCTGCACAGGGCACAGGGATGGGCAGCAGCTGCAAGGCCCTGACAGAGCCAACTTGGGCAGCACTTTGGCCGTGGCTGCTGGCCCTGGGCCTGAGGCCACGAGGGGACAAGTGACCCTTGCAGGCCTGGGGCCTCATTGCCTCCTTGTCCCTGCTCAGCAGCCTGGCAGGGGCCGCCCCATGGTGCTGCCCTTGGCATTGCACATCCCCACATGCCAGTGCCCATCCCGGGAAGAGCTCTGAGCAAGGAGGGAGGGACAGGATCTGCCTTGCCAGGGGCTGGGGCTCAGGCCTTGGCCCTTTGCATTCCTGAAACACATCCAGCTTTGCTCAGCACCAGAGACCCCTTTCCCTTGCTTGTCCTCACCTGTCACCACTGCCTCCAGTGCTCTGCTCTACCTGGAACCTGGGGACACTTTCTCAGTCATGTCCCTCAAAGGGATCACTTCATAGTATAAGAAACTTCAGTGTTTCAATGCAACTGAGTTCTTAAGGGTTTTGTGACATCACTGAGGGGGTTGTGACATCACAGAGCTGGCTGTAACGTCACAGAGTAGGGTGTGAGGCCATAGACCAGACTCTGCCAGCATAGAGGGTTGCTCTGTGGCATCATAGAGTGGATTGTGACATCACCGGGTGGCTGTGTAACATCATAGAGCAGGCTATGACATCAAAGAATAGACAGTGACATCATAGGGTGACTTTGTGACATCACCAAGTCTTCTGTGACACCACAGAGCAGCTGTATCACATCACAGGGTGACATCTCAGGGTTGAGCCTGTGACATGACATGGTCTGTGTGACATCATAGGGGTCTTTGTGACATCACAGAGATGGCTGTGTGACATTACAGAAGACTGTGTGACATCACAGAAGGCTGTGTGATGTCACAGGTGGTAGTATGACATCACAGAGGGTGTGTGACATCATAAAAGGGCTGTGTGATATCACAGGGGCTGTGTGAGGTCACTGGGGAGGTCACTCTGCCCCAGCCACCCCTCACAGTTCCCCCCAGAGAAGTCCAACACTGCCCATGCATAGCGGGGTCCCCTGTCCTCCCGTGTCCCCCCGCCCCTGGCACCGCAGCCTCCCCCAGAGGATGTTCCATGAGATCCACCCCAGAGCCTGACACGGGGATGGGGGGATGGGGCTGTGGGGGTGGGACAGGGGGACAGGGACCCCCTGGCAGCGTCCCTGTGTCCCCCAGGGTCAGAGCCTGGGCCAGGCCTCCTTCACCCTGTTCTGAACAAGGGCTTAAGAGTGCTAAAAAATACCTGGCAAGGGATCAGCCAAAACCAGATTTAATATTCAGCAACAGCACCACAAAGTTCCTTGGCAAGAGTCACTCTGCTCCTGACTGGACACTTCAGGCACACCAAGGAAACAAAGCAACAACAAAACCAAACCAAATCCAGGCAATCAAACCAGAAATGAACCTAGAACTGTCCCTGGGAGTGTTTGTGTAACAAGAGGACAGTGAGGGAAAGGATAAAAGGAATATGGTCTAAAAGCTTAACAGAGCTCAAACTTAACAGGACTTAACCTATATCTTAACCTTGACTGATACCCTAAACTTTACAATATAGCAAAAGAACAGCACTTAACAGTGTTTAACCTAACTTATAACCTATGACGTAGCCATTTAAAAGAGGAATAACACTTAACATTATTTAACTTAGCTTATGACTTATATTAAACATAAGAACTTATGAAAAGAACAACTCTTAGAAACATTTAACTTAGCTTAGACCTTGTGATTTAACCTCACTCACAGGCCTGACTGACTCAGCTGTCCAAGGCACTCAAGCCCCTCAGAGAGCAGCATTTCTGCCACATTTCCCCATCACAGGCACTCCTGTGCGCACACAGACACAAAGAGCCAGTGCAAGGCACCAGTGAGAAATTCCCCTGCAGGCAGGGAAATGCTCACTGGGGAGGCTTTGGCATCTCCCCAGGGGCAAAGGGTTGAGCCTGGAGGAGTGGGGGGATCAGCCCTGGCTCCGTCGTTGTTCGGCGATCCCCGAGTGCAGCAAACGGGAGAGTTCCCGGCTGGGAGAGGCCCCACTCAGAGGGAGTCGCTGGCCCAGGAGAGCTCCAAGGGGCTCCTTTTGGAGCTGTTTGTAGGGCCCCAAGAGAGGGGCTTCAGTCCCAGCAATGGTTCATCCTGGCCACACTCGGCATCAACAGCTTTCTTTGGCAGTGTGAGAACAGGGATGTTGTGGCACTGAGGGAACAAAACCAGTTCCCAGGGCTGCTCCTAAAGAAACCAGGAGCTGGCTGGGCAGCAGCAGCAGTGCCTGGGGCAGCCAGTGTTTGTGATGAGCTCCAGAGGAGCTGAGCCCAGGGGCTGCTGGCCAAGGCTGAGGCCCAAGGAGCATTTCTCAGCTGGCAGGGCAGCCTGAGAAGGGGAGGGGGGAATGCAGCAGCACAGGGCCCATGGAACCAAGGGAGCATTGTGACACTGTGGGGCCCTGTGAGACCAAGGGACCATTGTGACGCTGTGGGGCCCTGTGAGACCAAGGGACCATTGTGACACTGTGGGGCCCTGTGAGACCAAGGGACCATTGTGACACTGTGGGGCCCTGTGGAACGATGGAGAGACCATTAGGACATTTCACAGCCTCATGGAACCAAGGGGCCATTGTGACACTGTGGGGCACCATGGCACCAAGGAGACCATTGTGACACTGAGGGGACTCATGGGATCATGGAGACTGTTGTGATGCTATGAGGATCCCTGGAATAGCCAAAGCATTGTGACACTGTGAGGCCTCATGGAACCCGTGAGACCATTGTGACCCTGGGGGTCCCCACAGAACCAAGAGGACCATTGTGATACTGTGGGGCCTGGTGAAACCAAGAGGCCTTTGTGACACTGCAGGGCTGCATGGAACCAAAGGTCCATTGTGACACTGCAGGGATGCATGGAACCTAGGGACCATGGTGACATTGTGCAATGTTATTGAACCAACAGTCCATTGTGACACTGCAGGTCTTCCTGTTATCAAGAAGCGATTGTGGCCCTGAGGGACCCCATAAAACCAAGGCACCACTGTGACACTTCATGGCCCCATAAAACCAAGGGAACACAGAACAGCTCTGGCTGGTTTGGCCTCCCAGGAGACAGTTGACTGGTCAGGCTGACCTTGGCATGTTGAGGGTCCCTTCTCATCTGCTGCTGAAACAAAGGGGCTCCGTGCTTTCCCTCCTATGGAAAAGAACTGGCCTTTTCCTCCAAGCAGCCATGGCCAGAATTGGTATTTCATCTCCAAATTTCCTTATATCCAGGGGTTGTTCCCATAGGAATATTGCCAGGATAAGTCTGGATGGAATTGGTTTCAAGAGGGTCAGCTCTCATTCGTCCCCAAAACACTGGGGAAGGCTCCATGCTTTCCTTCCTGTGGGAAAGAACTGTCCTTCTTCTCCAGGTGCCCATGGACAAAATTGGGATTTAACCTCCAACATTCCCTATTGTGACACACTGGAGAAGATTATTAGCTCAAAACATTTTATGTGTGGGGGAATAATGGACTGGTCATGCCTTGCCCTGCCCTGGAAGCCCAGCACTGCCCTGCCCTGGAACCCCAGTCCCCCCAGAGCCTCTATCTCAGCCCAGCAGTGTCTGCCAGGCCCTGGCACAGCACAGGCAATGCTCCACAGCCACCTCTGCAGCCCCCAGCCCAGCTCCTGAGGGACCAAATGAGCCCAAGTCCCACCTGGGTGTGAATGTAAATCGGCTGCAGGGTAGGAGGGCTCTGCACAGGGCCCTGGACCAGCTGGATCCAGGGACCAAATCCAAAAAGGTGAGCTTTAACAAGTCCCAGTGCCGGGTCCTGCACTTTGGCCACAACAACCCCTGCAGCACCACAGGCTGGGGACAGAGTGGCTGGAGAGCAGCCAGGCAGCAAGGGAGCTGCAGGGACTGCTGGACAGCAGGCTGGACATGAGCCAGCAGTGTGCCCAGGGGGCCAAGAAGGCCAATGGCTGCTGGCCTGGATCAGGAATGGTGTGGCCAGCAGGAGCAGGGCAGTGATTCTTCCCCATGCTGGGCACTGGTTGGGCAGCACCTCGAGTGCTGTGTCCAGTTCTGGGCCCCACAATTTAGGAAGGACATGGAGGGGCTGGAGCGTGTCCAGAGAAGGGCAACAAGTCTGTGTCTAAAACACAAGTCCTGTGAGGAGTGGCTGAGGGAGCTGGGGTTGTTTATCCTAGGGAAGAGAGGACACTTGAGAGACAAGGTGGTGTCAGGGCACAGGTTGGACTTGATGATCTCGAAGGTCTTTTGCAGCCTCGCTGATTCTGAGATTCTCTGAAACCACCCTTGGAGCAGTGGCAGGATGAGCCCTGGGCCTCCTCCCCAGAAGCTCCAGCAGCCCAGGTGCCTCAGCTTCTCCTGCCAGCCCCAAAGCCCATCCTGTCAGTCCTGCAGAGCCTCTGCAGCTCCTCCTCACTGCCCAGAACAGGGAGCCCCACAGGCAGACACAGCAGCCCAGATGGGCCCCCCTGGCCTGGGCTGCCTCTGGCAAGGGAGCAGCACGGGGCACTGCAGGAGCCTGCAGACAATTGCTGCAGCACTTGGAGGATGATCCTGCTCCCCAAGGGCCGTTCCCATGGTGCCAAGTCAGGAACTGCAATGGGGACTGGGGCCAGAGAGGAAAGGGCAAACAGGGATGGGCTGTTTGCAGGGCAGGGAACAGGGCTGGGCAACAGGAAGAAATTTGGACAAGGGAAAAGTAAAGAAAGCAAAGGTGAAGCAAGAGAAATGCTCAGGGCAGTTTGGGGGTGGCTGCCAGGCAGCCCTGGCTCTGAGCAACAGCGTCTGCAGTGGGACAGGAAACTCCCAGCTGATGGGAAGAAACTTTCTGGCTGACTGCAGAGGCCAGGACAAAGCTGAGTGGTTTCCCTGGTGTCCCCCAGCCCTTGGTGGCCCCAGGGGCTGATGGCATTTGTGCTCCCTCAGGTTCATGTCCCCACAGCAGCAGCATGGGGGTGCTCCCGCCTGCTGTGTGCAATGCAACCAGGGGCTCCTGAGCCAGTGCTGCCGTGCCTGTGCCTGCAAGGATGGGGCACCTCTGTGAGCTGGGGGAGAGGCCAGGGCTGCAGAAGGGGGATGGTGTTGGCAGCTCCATGAGGACGCTCTGGGATGCTGCCCTGGGCTGTGCAGCGCCCTGGGGATGGATCAGCCCCTGCTCTGCTGCTCCTTCCCATCTCCCCCAGGGCCCTTGCAGAGCCCCAGCCATGCTGTTTGTGCCCGCCTGCCCACGGCCAGCCTGGGGCTGCTCACGGGGGTTTTCTGTGCTGAGCATTGGCCTGGCCGTGCTCCTGAGAGAGCCTGGGCAAGGAGCCTGCAGCCCCCAGGCCCTGGCCTGAGGCGTCAGCGCTGCCCCAGCAGTGCCCATGGCCTGTCCCTGCTGCAGCCCCGGCACTGCCACCCCCAGCACTGTGCCCGGCCCCGAGAGCACTCAGGCCCTACAGCAACACCAGGGCCACCAGGGCAGCGGGGCAGGGCCACGGCAGCAGCAATGGCAACACCAAGTGCTGCTGCTGCTGCTGGGCACAGCTGCTGGGCCAGCATTGATCTGCCCCCAGCTCTGCACACAGACATTGCTGCTGCAGCTCCAGAGAAGGCAACCAAAGGGCATCTCTGCAGAAAACTTTGCTGGAGCATCTTTAAGTTTGTTTAAAGCCACCAAGAGCGCAGCCCCTCATTGCCACAGTCTGTGGCCACAGGGAAGGTGGGGAGAAACAAACTAAGCCATGGCACAAACAATGACATTACTTTGTGGACAATATGAAAAAAGTAAAACAAAAGAAAACAATCCTCCAAAATGAAACCAGCAAGAAGTATCAAAAATGACTTTTATTACAAGTGATTTACAGGAATTGGCCAGCAGTTTAATGTTCCTGAAAGCATCCAGTCATCAGTGTCCACACTGCAGTCTTGAGCTCCTGGTTCCTCAGGCTGTAGATGAGAGGGTTCAGGGCTGGAGGAACCATCGAGTACAGAACTGACAGGGCCAGATCCAGGGATGGGGACGACAGGGAGGGGGGCTTCAACTGAGCAAATATACCAGTGCTGAGGAACAGGGATAGCACGGCCAGGTGTGGGAGGCAGGTGGAAAAGGCTTTGTGCCGTCCCTGCTCAGAGGGGATCCTCAGCACAGCCCTGAAGATCTGCACATAGGAAAAAACAATGAACACAAAACAACCAAATGCTAAACAGGCACTGAATGCAATGAGTCCAAGTTCCCTGAGGGAGTTGGAGTGTGAGCAGGAGAGCTTTAGGATCTGTGGGATTTCACAGAAGAACTGGCCCAGGGCATTGCCATGGCACAGGGGCAGGGAAAATGTATTGGCCGTGTGCATGAGAGCATTGAGAAAGCCACTGGCCCAGGCAGCTGCTGCCATGTGGGCACAAGCTCTGCTGCCCAGGAGGATCCCGTAGTGCAGGGGTTTGCAGATGGACACGTAGCGGTCGTAGCACATGACAGTCAGGAGAGAAAGCTCTGATCCAAGGAAGAAATAAATCAGAAAAAGCTGTGCAGCACATCCTGTGTAGGAGATGTTCCTGGTTTCCCAGAGGGAATTGTGCATGGCTTTGGGGACAGTGGTGCAGATGGAGCCCAGGTCAGTGAGGGCCAGGTTGAGCAGGAAGAAGAACATGGGTGTGTGCAGGTGCTGGCCGCAGGCTACGGCGCTGATGATGAGGCCGTTGCCCAGGAGGGCAGCCAGGGAGATGCCCAGCAAGAGGCAGAAGTGCAGCAGCTGCAGCTGCCGCATGTCTGCCATTGCCAGCAGGAGGAAGTGGCTGATGGAGCTGCTGCTGTTGGACATTTACTGGGGCTGCACATGGGGACCTGTTCATGGAGAAGAGGACAGTGAAGAGTTAGAGCAGATACCTGTAACCAAAATCAAAGCCATTTCCCATACACACTCCTCTATCGCACACAGACACCCTTCCGTGCTCAGGAATTCTGGGGTTTTCTTTATAAGCTCCCCTATATTTTTCCAGATATTCTTGGATATCAAAATCTCAGCATTTCTACTGCCCTCAGGGAGAACAGAGTGAGTTCTCTGAGGCAAAGTGATGAGTTGAGAGTGAGGGGAGATGATCTGTCCTCTGACCCGTTCAGAGTTTCTTTAGGCTTTAACATTTCTCAAGTGGAGGATTGTAACCTTCCCATGCTTCCCGTAATATTTCACCAGCTACTGTTGAAAGCGGATAAATCCACCACAGCCCAGCTCCACATTTGTAGCCAAGGACTCACTTTGTTTGTTTCACCAACCCAGCAGCATTTTCAGTGCCAGAACACCTCTGCCTCTCCCCATCAATCTTATAACTCAGAGATGCTCTAGGACACGTTTGCATCCTGGATTGGAGCTCCCAGCTTGGACTGAAATCTCAGGGAGACTTCCAAGTGTCCTTATGATGGCATTGGATTGAGGGAGATGCAGCTCCTTCCCTGGCTGCACTGACAGCATTGCCCAGAGCCGGGCACTGGGGACAGCGTCACCCTGAGCCAGCTGTGCCCCCTGCCAGAGCCCCCAGTGCCGGGCAGCTGCTCCCAGCCCTGGGCTCTGCAGAGGGAACTGGGCACGGGGCTGCAGAGCTGCCCCACGGCTCTGCTGCAGCTCTGCCTGCACAGGAGGGGCTTCATGCCTTGGAGCCCCAGCCCTGAGGGCAGAGGCTTGGCTGGGGGACAGGAGGGAGGGGGCTTGTTCAGAGCCAGGGGCTGCACTGGAGGGGCTCCTGCCGGGATCTCTCAACTCTCCCTGCCACAGCATTTCTGGGTTTTGTTTTCTCCCATTCCCCGATCTTCTCTCTGTTTCCTGGAGATTTTCCTCCTGCAGGATTTTCCCTGTGCCTGATCTCTCCCTGCCAGCACTCACAGACCCCAAATCTCTGGGCACTCTCCTTGGCCCTACAGAAGCCTGCCTGTCTGCAGGGCACTGGCTGGGGGCAGGTTGTGTTTGCAGCTTGGAGAAAGGACAGCTCAGACTGAGCCTGATGGGTCCAGCAAAGGTGATACTGCTGCTGTCCATGGGCAGTTGCTGAAAGCGCATTAGGGATCTCCTGTGAACCTACTGATCACTGAAAGTAACAATTCAGATGTGTCAGGGACTTGTTAGAATTATTAAATAATAAATTATAATAATCTCCTAATATTTATCCCCCCTCTCTGCCATTCTCCAATACAGGGAAACTGAATACAAAGTCTTTGGAAGTTTCCTCATTTTTATCAAAATCCTTGTCTTGGAAATATTCTATGACTGATCAGAAACCCCTCAGCATGTCAAAGCTTCATGAGCATTTCACCTCCCCTGCCCCAGAGATAATCAGAGAATGTACTCACAGAGTCTGTAGGCATTGGGATGTTCCATCTGTAGGAGATGGCTCCAGGAGCTGCAGCTGCATTGTCCTGCAGCCAGAGGTTCCTGTGCCAAGGGCTGGCAGGGATTCTGCCCCAGGCACTTCTCAGCACCTTGCCAGCCCTGACTGATTGAAGCTCTCTGTGCCTCTGGGCTGTGCCCGGGCTGGCTGCAGGCAGTGCCCCAGCCCTGCTGGGCTGGCAGAAGAGCTGCTCATCAAGAGAAATGTGCTTTTCAAGCTCTTCTTGGTTACCAGCAGCTGCCTCTGTGCCAGCAGCCCAGCCCAGCTCAGCAGCACAGCCACAGCACAAGGACTTTAATGAGCCTCTGGGGCTTTGTGCTCAGGCCCTGAACATCAGTCCCTGAGAGGGAGCTGGAGAAACCTCTGCAGAACTCCAAGTCAGAATCACACTCCAAAGTTTCTTGGACTTTTAATGGGTCCCAGTGAGGGACACAGCTGAGAAAGTGTCCCCAGGCCCCAGGCAGAGCAGAGAACTGCAGGCAGTGATGACAGGTGGGGACAAAGAGAAGCCAAGGCTTGCTGCCCTGGGGCACAGCAGGCTCTGTGCCACCAAGGGCTGGCAGGAGACACCTTGTCCTGAGGCACTGGGGCCTCCTGGCACAGCCCCAGCCAGGCTGGGCTCTGTCAGCCCCTTGTCCTGCCCTCTGCATCCCCCCCTAGCCCACATGCCAGTGGCCTCAAGGATCTGCTGGAAGGAGTCCCTGGGGAGCCTTGCTCAGCAATGGCCCTGGGGGCTCCTTCATTCTCCCAGGGACTGCAGGTTTTGTTAAAGTACTTTGGCTTTTGCTTTTGCCTTGGAGTTTCTGAGAGGTTTGTGCAATCATGGCCTCCAATGATCTGCTGTAATTAGTCCCTGGAGAGGCTTTGTCAGTAACAACACTCAGTGGGGCTCATTAATGCTTCAAGGTACTTCAGTTATTTTCAGGTACTTGGTGTTTCCCTTTTGATCCAGACTCTGTGAGAGGTTTGTGCAATCCTGGCCCCAATTATCTGCTTTAATGAGTCCCTTGAGAGCTTTGTACTGACACTCAGTTAGGCTCATTAATACTTTGAGATACTCAGAGTTTTTAAGGTGCTTTGGATTTTCCTTTCTACACTGAGGCTTCTGAGAGGTTTTCTGTGCAATCCTGGCCTCCCAGTTCTCTCCTCCAAAGAGTCCATGAGTGGCCTGTGTTGGGGATGGACCTCAGCATGGCCCATTCATGCCTCGAGACACTTTGGGAGTTTCCTCTGACTTTGACTCCTGGAAGAGTTTGTGCAATCTCCTCTCAGGCCCTGAGGTTCCAGGGCTCAGCTCCAAATGAATCACAGGGCTCATTAGGATCAAGGAAGTCCTGACAAACCATGGCTCTGCCTTGATTTCCCTCTGCTCTCATGCAGTTCATCAGGAAGTTCTTTTGCTATCGTTATGGGACAATATTTCAAAGAGCTTCTAATAAATCCACAGTTCTATTTTAAAGAGCATACTTTTCTTGTTAGAGCAGATTGCAGCATGCTGTTATTGCAGGAGACTGATATTGACCCAGGAACTTTCCTGAGGAGGTCTGGCCTGGTCAGAGAAGCTGTGCCTTGAGGTCTGACCCAATGTGGACAATCTTGGTCCACATTCCCCAACCCCATCCTGTCTCTCCTCTGTCACCTGGGGCCAGCTTTGCTTGGAGAACTGGCTGCAGTAAGGCCAAGAGAGCTTTTTCTTCTTTTATTTTAGCAATCTAAAACTCCTAAGTTCCCCACTGAAAACAGATACCCTCCTCAATTGCGTGCCAAGCCCAAGATGCCACCCAGACCACTCCAGACCTGCCCTGGGCCAGCTGGGAGGGTGTGTGGAGGCCCAGGGGCTGCCATCATAGTTTCAATTCTCCAGGCATGGAGGACTGGTCCCAAGTAAGAGGAATAGGCTTCCAGGTTTGGGTGAGAAGCTTGCTTCTCCCATAGATCTTTGCAGGCACATGCTGATTTATGTAAAGCTATGATACCCCATTGGCTTAATTACCCTAGTTCAACCCCTACTGCCCATGTTTGGTTAGTTCCTAAAATGTTCTTTTCTCTCTTCCTTGTCCCTAGTTTGCTGCATTGCTCCACCCCTGTTTCCCTTCTGGCTGGCCCAACCTCTGACCCCTCCTTTTCACCCTTTTCCCCCATATCCATTGGACTCTGACCCTCAGCTCTGCCCTCACTACCCCACATAAAACCCTGTGCCCTCAGCCTACAGCCTCAAGTTTTATCGAGTCTCACTGAAGTGGAAGTTGACAATCCCTTCAACATCCGCGGGACCGACTTTGCTGACAGCCCCACAGGACCACTTTGGCTGAAGATTGTGCCTGTGAGACTGAGAGTGAGTGAGTGAGTGGCAGAGAGCTGCCAGGGGCTCAGGCTTCTGATTTTCTGTTCCTGTGGGTGGGCATTTCCTCTTCCATAGGGGGCCGATATGGGAAACTCTCAGTCCCAAGCTGAAAAAAATTTTTTTGTTAAGTTTCGTGGAGTTTTGAATTTAGAGGAGAGTTCGTTTTCTGAGGGGAGTTTAAAACATTTTGTTCACTGGTTGTTTGCGGAGTTTCCTGATATCTCTGTTGATCCTATCTTTCAGTTATCATTTTGGGATGCTGTTGGGGAAAAGCTTTATATTTTACAAACACAAGGCGTGCTAAACACTGGGAAATTTTATCCTTTGTTTCATTCAATTTCTGGGATCATTTCACAAGTTCATGGCTCCAACCCATTGAACCACTTTATTCAATCCTCCCCCCACATTCTTGAGCCCACATTCCCTAAGAATAGGACAGGAGATAGAGCCTGCCCTTTGGCACCGACGAGCCATCTGCTGCCTGCCATCTCCCCTCCTTTTCTGTCCTCTCCTCAGGGTGGTAGTGGTCATGCTGCCCTGAGATCTTCCCTCGCCCACATTCTGGCATCCCCTGGTCTTAATCCCCCTTCCTATAAATCCCAAGATGGCAATACTCCTGCGAGAGAGAGACTGCCATTTTAGATTTCCTCCTGCCTTCATCCCCATTTCCTGCCTTTGCTCCGGGTGCCTCCCCTGTGACAGGTCCCACCTTGATGTTGAGTTCCACACCCGCGTTGGGTCCCTCCCCTGCCATCAGAAAGCTCCTCCCCAGCGCGGGCTCCACCTCTCCACTTGCGGGCCCCTCCTCCAGCCCAGCCTCTTCCTGTTCCCACGTCACTGGAACTGGACGTGGTGCCGACTGGAAGGAAGCCGCTTTGGCTACCAAACGCCTTCGACACCAGGCATTGCCGGTCGGCAGAAAGGCCCGCACCTCTGCCAGCAGACCTGCTTCCTCTACAGAGGAAGAGAGCGATAGCTTATCCGAGAGTGAGGATGAGCCCAAGGATCCTTGACAGAGGATGCGGAGAGAAGCCGCAAAGGAGGGGGACTGGGAGATGGTATCCAAGATTCAGGTGGCACCTGTGCAGTATAAACAGGGGGCAAAAGCTAAATAGGAATCTATTCCCCACAGGGAAATGAAGGATTTAGTAAAGGCTGCAAAGGATTAGGGAGGAGTTTTCCCTCTTTTAATAATTTGCTGGATGTGCCATTTACTGCCCACATGATGGTAGCATATAATTTAAAACAGTGTATGAAAATTATATTGTCACTTGCCGAGTTTATTTTGTGGAAAGGACTTTGGATAAATAAACTTAATGAGTTGCCTAAAGGTTATGTTAAGGAAGAAGGGCAACAACACCTCACAATGGACCACATTACTGGGGAAGGAGACTGTACTAGACTGCAATATCAGGCTGAAGTCCTCCACCAGTCAATGCTGGAAGATCTCAAAGGCGCTGCATGGTCCACCCTCCTCCAAACACCTGATGCTTCTACATCCCACACTGACTTCATTGACATTCGCCTGGGCCTGGAGAAGAGCTATATCAAGTTTGTAGATCACCTTGTGAAAGCGCTGGAAAAACAGGTGGGCGATCAAAAGGTCCGTGATTAACTTACTAGCAAATTAGCTTTCTGTGATGCCAGGATTGACTGCAGAAAGGTTCTGCACGCCCTCCCTCTTGACCCTGAGTCGACCATCGCTCAGATGGTTGACGCTTGCATTTGCCAAGCGGTGTGGAGAGTTTTGTGGACAGTTGGCTAGGTGAGAGAGGCCATTTAGACCTAATACCCTTGGTTAAGCAAGGAGACAGGTAAAGGAGCCAGCAGTCAGTTTCCATATAAGGCAAGGACACTGTGCCCTTGCTGCAACAGTAGAAAAAGGGAGGGAAGATATTTAGCTAGAAATATGAAGAAAAGCAGAAAAGTTGTAACAGTATTACTTCAAGAATGCATAAGTAGGTGTAGTCGGCTGATAAGTAACTAACCAATAATGAGCTCACCTTTTGCAATATGTATTAGCCTTATTAACACCAATATAAATATATGTGCCTATCAATAAAGTTTGAGGCTTGTTGTTCATCATCGGATGTGCAAGTCTTCCTTTATCCGTCAAATGGTGACCCCGAGTGACGTGATATGCCTGCCACGGACGGATGAAGTAGGGTTGGGTTCCTATCACAGGGGGAACGGTACAAACAGACCGGCCACAGGTTTGCAGTCTGTGGGCCCCAGGAGCTGTACAGTCAGTCCTTGCCATACGTGCTGCCGGAGCCTGTGAAACCTGCAACAGCGCTGACAAAAAAAGGTATGGAGAGGCAAGCAGCATATGATTTATTCACTGCCTTTTTACAGAGAAGGCAAGTAAAGGAAATAGATTTGCATAAGGAATTGCCAGGATTGTTAGCTTGTGGATATGAAAAGGGGTTTTTTCAGACTCCACATACAGTGCATGAGCTATCAGAATGGCGTAAATTTGGGGATAAGTTGTGGGAGGCTACGTTGGAGGATGATAAAACAGTGAAAAAGTTAGGGAAGTTATGGAAGGTTGTGCATAATGAGCTTTTACAGTATCAGGCAGAAAAGAAGGCAGCGGAGCAAGCATCGGTCGCTCAAGATAGAAATAGGAACTATGATAAGGACTGGTTCCAGTCTACTCCGTTACCTCCTGCAGTTAATAGTGTTGTCCTGCCCCCCCACCTCCTGCTTCCAATGCTGGGGCCTCCGGTGAGCCATCAGCGCCCCCCGAATCACTAACACCCCTGAAGGGGCCACAGTCCTTCCCTAAGCCACCTATAAATTCACCCCCGTCAGGTGATGAGCCGATTCCTGGGGCGAAAAGCGACCTAGTGGAGGCCATTGCCAGGGAACGGAGGGAGGCGTGGGCAGCGCTGGCCAAGGACTGTTTGGATAAGAGGGACAGGGGGTTAAGGGAGGCAGCCTCAGCGCTGGCATTCCCAGCAGTTTTTCAACCGGTTGCGGGGGGAGGGATGCAGGTAACAATCACTGCTCTTGACTGGAAATTGCTATCACAGCTTAGAGCGACTGTTAGCCAGTTTGGAGTGACAAGCGAGCCGGTGAAGCAAATGCTAGATTACATTTGGGGTACGCAGATACTTTTGCCTGCTGATTGTAGAGGGATAGTGAGATTGATTTTTACACAACATCAGCAACTGCTGTTCAACGCACACTGGCAAGCACTGGTTAATGAGTGCGTAGCCACACCAAGACAGCAGGGGAATCCCTTGCATGGCGTGACAGCAGAAGAATTGATGGGACTAGGTGAGTTTCTTCGCACAGAGGCACAGGCATTGATAGGACCGGGTAAGTGTAGAGAGGCTATGAGGTTGGTGAGGCAGGCTATAGAGCAAGTGAAGGAGCCGGGTGGTGTACCAATGTATATGGGGATTAAGCAAGGACGAGATGAAGCATTTGGCACGTTTGTAGATAGGGCTGCAGCTGCTATAGAAAAAGCAGGGGTGCCGGAGTTTATGCGAGGTGCACTATTAAAACAATGTGCCCTTCAGAATTGTAATCAATCCACTAGAAACGTATTAGGCACTCTAGGGGCAAACTGGTCCATAGAGGAAGCATTAGAGAGGATGGCCCAAATCCCTGTTGGGACCCAGGCATTTTTGGTGGATGCTATTAAACAATTGGGGGAGGGCCTTCAGGAGCAAGCAAAAGCCTCTCAGAATCAGGTGTTAGCTGCTCTTGCACCTCTCCGAGTCTCCGCAGCCGTAACCCCAGCACCGAGCCAGTCGGACACCCACAACACCACTGTCAACACTTCAGCTCAGCTCCACTACAACCAGCCACCACTGGAAGCCTCGGACTGGATGCAGCAGCCTCAGTAGCAGTAACCTTGATAACCACCCAACCGGAAAAGGTGCTGACTGGAATAAAGAGACCAATCATTATTGATGGACAACCTATAGGTGCTTTGTTGCTGAGATGATCATCGGCCACCGTGAGAGGATTATTTGTTTTAACTGGAGTAAGAGACGCTGATTATATGGGGGATACAGCTGACAGTCTGGTGTGGGACTAAAGATTTACTGGGTGCACTTACTCAGCAAGACAGAAAAACGGGGGAGGCGTGGGCCTTGGAATAGATATCTCTTCCACTTCAACAGCCTGGTACCTGATAAACAGTATGAAATTACAAGAGGCACTGTTGGGGGCCGGAAGCGTGATTGCCACTGATGATATTCCCAATATACTGTTGAACTGGATAGGGCAGTGGGGTTGGATGCAATGCCCAAAAAGGTCACAGAAACCCCTGTTGGATGCTATCACAGCCTACACGGATATGGGAAGAAAATCCAGAACTGCTGCAGTGACTTGGCAGGAAAAGGGACAATGGCACCATCAGATTCTCCAGGCCTCCAAATTGGATACTTTACAAACGATGGAGTTATTGGCTGTTGTTTGGGCCATGATGCATTTTTCTGGGCCTCTCAATATAGTGACAGATTCTTTGTATGTTGCAGGAGTATGTGTGCAAATAGAAGATGCCTCTATCAAAGAGGTTCAAAACAGGAGGTTACATGAGCTGTTTATACAGTTACAGAGGGCAATTAAGTTGAGAAACTATCCTTTCTGTTATCCATATCAGAAGTCACAAATGGAATGTGTGGGTTAGGTCTGGGAGTTAACCCCAGAGGGCTGAATACAAATGAGATCTGGCAAATGGATGTCACACATGTTGCTGAGTTTGGGAAGTTAAAGTATGTGCATGTTACTATAGATACCTACAGTCATTTCATATGGGCCACAGCACAGACCGGTGAGAAGGCCGGGCATGTAGAGAGGAATCTCAGTAGCTGCTTTGCAGTAATGGGAGTGCCACGGTGCATCAAGACAGATAACAGGCTTGCTTATTGCAGCAAAAGAATAAAGCAGTTCATGTAAATGTGGGGGATAGAACACGTGACAGGCATCTCTAACTCCCTGACAGGACAGGCATTCGTAGAAAGAGCTAATGGTACCTTGAAAAGATATCTAGGTAAATACACAGATATTAGAGAGCCACAAGAAAGATTGTTAAGGTGCCTATTTGTTTTGAATCATTTGTGTGTTTTTGGGGAAAGCAAAGTCCCTGCCGTAATTTGTCATTATGTACAAGAGAAAGATAGTGTGAGGCAGGAGGTATGGGTAAAATACAGGGATCCTAAGACGGGACAATGGCAAGGTCCTGCTAAGGTATTATATTGGGGCCGCAGATATCTTTGTGTTTCTACCCCTACAGAATCCTTGTGAGTACCTGCTAAATGGACCCGAGCAGCTGTGTTAGAAAATTTTGGTCTCCAGGGTCCATAGTGGCAGCAGGTGCCCATGCCATTTTAAATAAGCTAGGATGCTGGCTTGCTAAACAAACCAATGCCACCTCTTTGGCACTTTCTAGCCTTTTGCTTTATATTGATTCTATTCGCCATGCAACGCTTCAAAATAGGGCTGCAATTTACTTCCTTTTACTTGCACAAGGCTATGGCTGTGAAGAATTTGAGGGTATGTGTTGCATGAATTTATCGGATCATTCCACATCCATACATACAAAAATTAAGGAGCTCCAGAAAGGGCTGCACGCCTTGAAAGAAGAAGACGGATTGGGGTTAGAAGCATGGCTAAAGAGTCTTGGATTAGGTCCCTGGCTGCGAACAATGATTATGTATGCAATAGGGGTGTTAGTTGTTATTGTGTTGCTAATGCTTGTGTTACCATGCTTATTTAGTTGCATACAAAGAATGGTTAGCCAAATGATGGACAAGGCTTGGCATACGACATTTCTGGCCCAAAAAGAAAACAGGGGAAATGTGGAGAGTTTTGTGGACAGTTGGCTAGCTGAGAGAGGCCATTTAGACCTAATACCCTTGGTTAAGCAAGGAGACAGGTAAAGGAGCCAGCAGTCAGTTTCCATATAAGGCAAGGACACTGTGCCCTTGCTGCAACAGTAGAAAAGGGAGGGAAGATATTCAGCTAGAAATATGAAGAAAAGCAGAAAAGTTGTAACAGTATTACTTCAAGAATGCATAAGTAGGTGTAGTCGGCTGATAAGTAACTAACCAATAATGAGCTCGCCTTTTGCAATATGTATTAGCCTTATTAACACCAATATAAATATATGTCCCTATCAATAAAGTTTGAGGCTTGTTGTTCATCATCGGATGTGCAAGTCTTCCTTTATCCGTCAAAGCGGTCTCAGACCGTGACTCCAGCCTAGCCAAGGCCACCAGCCAGGGTGCAATGGAAACGCTGGTTGCAGCAAACGTGCTTCCCCACAATACAGAATGTAATAAAGGCAGGGGAAACTGTTATAACTGCGGGAAATCTGGACATGTGGCAAAAGACTGTAAATACAAGAATAACAACTGTTCTCATTTTTCACCACGCCTTCAGTCCCGCAGCCATTGCCCAAACTGTTCCTGAAGCCAACACTGCCAGCCCTCAGGAAACTCCGGGCAGAGCATGGAACGACCCCGTGTGATGACACCAAATGTGAGGTTGTTCCGTCCCACCCTTCCATCAGTGATAGATGTCCTCGGTTACAATATAAAGATGTATTCTATTCCCATCCTCAAGAGCTGTTGAAACCAGGAGGGGCATTGCTTTTTCCTTATCTCCTGGAATGGGCCCATCCATGCCTTGCCACATGGCTCAGAGATAACTCCCTCCGGGAGCCATTTCTGTTTAATGGCCCCACCACATGGCTCATAGAATGCTATCAGCCCATTGTGAGATGCTGTGCCCAGGGGGAAGAAGCCAAGCATCCCCACCTGGATATAATCCTGGCTTTGGGACAGAACAATCTGCCTTTCCACTGCATTCCCAGAGGAACAGCTGCCTTTTCCACTGGATCTTCAGAGGAAGACTACACCCTTCTACAGGATCACTGCTCCAACAGAACCACATCTGCCACTCCAGGAGGACTGCAGACACCAATCCAACTGGACTGCTACCACCACCCTAACTAGCAGGGTGTCACATTGTAGTCTGACTCTGTCAGTCATTTTTCTTTTGTATTACTGCACGTATTTTGGTTTTTTCCCCCCTTTCTAATAAATTGTATTTGTGACTTAGAGTCTCTCACTGGTTTTGCTTTCAAACCAGAACATAAATTTTGGCACCCAACGTGAGGCAGCAAGGTACTGAGAAAAGCCAGAATTGCAATTTTGTACTGTAGAAACCACCTATTCACTGTGATGCTCAACATGCTTATATGGGTCTCATACCCAGCTCTCTGTATTTTTCCGCACATGGGGAATTATCTGCTGATTGGAATGCTCTTGTGTAAACCACAGTATGGTTTACACAGCAAGAAAAAAATGCTTTATTGGTCTGTTATTTCTTTTGCATAATAACCTCTAAGGCAATGAACGTAATTTCAAATATGTACTCAATTCTTTTGCTTGTCCTAATCTAGGCTGCTGTGTCTGGGGCCTCACCAATCACACCCAGCTCCTGGGGGGAGAGATAAAAAAGTACTTTTTCCAGCCTTTCATTTTTGAATCAGCAGTTTTGGAAAATGTTGAGCGCCCTCTGGGTGCCAAGGACAGCGCAGTGTTGTTGTTAGTTCTGCTTTGTCTTCTCTGCACAGCCTGTCGGGATTTCTTGCCTGTGAAGACTCCCAAGATGTTCAAAAGTCTTTTCTTCCAGCCCCAAGACCAGTGAAGAAGCCGAGACTCTTCTGTTCTGGTTCTCAAGGTTGTTTATTTTCTCTTATCTAATACATTCTTTCTCTGACTCGCTGAGGTCTATCTGGCAGCTCAGTTCGTGACACACTGACTGCCCTTGAGGGCGATGTTAGTTTTTTATACTAAGAATTATGTATACTTTATTTACAATAATTTTCCAATACCCATCACCTATGTTAGACAGTCTGTCTGTAAACCAATCCAAAAGTGTCGCCATCACAGCAGAAGATGGAGGATGAGAAGAAGGAGGAAGACAGAACACTCCCAGATTCCTCCATCTTGCCTCTTGAACCCCTATTCTAAAAACCCCAAAATTCTACTTTTTCACCCTGTGACAAATTAACTATCATTCTACTCAAACTCTTGTGGCTTGTAAATCTTCGCACAAAACTGATAATTTTTTGCATGGGTTAAAATCGAAGACACAGGGGTCTTTGACTCAGTGCCAAGGTCTCTGAGCCCCCTGCCAGGGTCTCGAGCCATCCAGGGCAGTCAGAGGAATGTCCTGGGTTCTGACACAGCCTGCAAAATGCTTAGAAACAAAGCACTACATGGTGTGGTGCAGCGTCTTCTTGAGGAAGAGGAAAGGAGAAGCAAAGCAACAGCATCCATGTCCGCACAGAATGCCACAGAGGAGGAAAGAACCAAACGCCAAACAGCAGCATCCATGTCTACGCAGAGTGTCACAGAGGAAGAAACCAAACATGAAAAAAACTGTCCGTGTCTACACAGACTGTCACAGAGGAGGAAGAAACCAAAAGCACCATCAGCATGTCCACACAAACTGTCACTGAACCAGAATAGCCTGAACCAGTAGCAGTTGCCCCCATTCAGAAGCAGAAATCAAAGAGCAAATCAGTCTGCATAGTGACTGATGAAGATGCGGCAGGACCCTCGCACCCAGCAGAAGAGACAGAGCCAGAAATCATCACTCGCTCTCTGTCCCTGGGTGAGCTGTGTGACCTGCGGAGGGAATTCACCCGCCAGAGGAACGAGTCCATCCTGATCTGGCTGCTCTGCATCTGGAACGCTGCAGCTGATGACACCATTCTGGATGGACGTGAGGCCTGGCAACAGGGATCGCTGTCCCGGGATGTGGTCATTGACCAAGGGATTTGGAGAACCCAAGAAACTCTCAGCCTCTGGCGGTGACTGCTGATGAGTGAGGGACAGATACCTTTTTAAAGAAAACCTCCAGGTACACCAAGGAAAATGGAGCCCAATGGAACAAGGTACCTGATGCCTGAGGGCATTGGCTGTGCTGGAGATAATTTTTTCAGAAGACGAGAGATTTCCGAAAAGCCCAGATTGCATCCAGTGCGCATCTCAAATGTGGTTGAGATTTGCATGGCTTGGACCAGAGATGTACTCCCGTTACCTGGGAACACTGCAGTGGAGGGAAGGCGAGGACAGGGTAGATGTCTTGGCCAATAAACCAAGAATTTATGAGGACACTGTCACTGCCCCGTATCGTACCCATGTCTCATTCTTGGAAACAAGGCTGGCTGAGCAAAACTGGAGCTTGATTGAAGAGGGCCATCAGAAACTAAACAAAGAACTTAAGGAAGAAGTCGACCACATCTCGCCACAACCAACAAGAGCTTCTGCCATTAGGGGGTGGCGTCCCCCAGCCAAGGAGACAGGACACACTCCATGAGGTAACCTCTGGTTTTTTCCTTCAGGAGCATGGAGAAGACATGAGGAAGTAGGATGGAAAACCCACCTCTTCCTTAGCAGCCTGGGTACGTGGACTGAAAAGAGGAACACCTAGCACAAGAAGCTCAGCTAGAGCCAACGCTGCTCCAGTCTCTCTCACACAGAATTCCAGACAAAAAAGGAATGATGATATGGCTGATCCTCTTGAAGGAACTTCAGGAACCTATTTACAGGAAGAGAGCAAAGTGTGCCACGACCAGGAATAGAGGGGCCCTGCCTCTAGCCAGGTAGAGGACAGGGACAATTGGATCTATTGGACTGTGTGGATCCAGTGGCCTGGCACATCTGATCCACAAAAATATTCGGCTTTGGTTGACTGGGGCTGAATGTACCCTGATGCCATCGAGGTACATAGGAGCAGAATCCATTTCTATTTCTGGGGTAACAGGAGGATCCCAGCAGCTGACTGTATTGGAGGCCCAAGTGATTTTAACTGGGAACGGGTGGCAGAAACACCCCATCGTGACTGGCCAAGTGGACCCATGCATCCTTGGCATAGACCATCTCAGAAATGGGTACTTCAAAGATCCAAAAGGACATGGTTGGGCTTTTGGGATAGCTGCCTTAGAGACATCAGATATCAGACAACTGAATACCGTGCTTGGTCTCTCAGACAACCCCTCTGCTGTGGGACTGCTGAGAGTTGAACAGGTACCAATCGCCACAGCAACAGTGCACCGTCGGCATATCGTAACAACAGAGACTCTGTGATTGCCATCCATGAGATGATTTGTAACCTGGAGAGCCAAGGGGTGGTCAGCAAGGCTCGTTCACCTTTCAACAGCCCTATATGGCCAGTGCATAAGTCCAGTGGAGAATGGAGACTGAGGGTGGGTGACCGTGGCCTGACTGAGGTCACACCACCACTGAGCGCTGCTGTGCCAGACATGTTGGAGCTTCAGTACGAGCTGGAGTACAAGGCATCACCCCAATGAGCAGGTGGACTGAGCTGCCAAGGTGAAAGTATCGATCTAGACTGGCAGCACATGGAAGAATCATTCCTACCTCGTTGGGCCCACAATGCCTCTGGTCATCAAGGGAGAGATGCAACACACCGATGGGCCCGTGACCGAGGGGTGGACCTTACTATGGACAACATCTCACAGGTCATCCACAACTGCGAGACCTGCGCTGCAATCAAACAGGCCGAGCGAGTGAAGCCTCTGTGGTATGGTGGACGATGGTTGAAGTACAGGTATGGGGAAGCCTGGCAATTTGACTACATCACTCTTCCCCAAACCTGCTAAAGCAAGCCCTACATGCTGACCATGGTGGAAGCAACCACAGGATGGTTGGAGACCTACCCTGTGCCTCATGGTACTGCCTGGAACACCATCTTGGGCTTGGAAAAGCAAGTCCTGTGGAGACATAGCACCCCTGAGAGAATTGAGTCAGACAAGGGGACCCATTTCTAGAACAGCCTTATCAACACCTGGGCCAGAGAACATGGCATTGAATGGATATATCATATCCCCTATCACGCACCAGCTGCCGGGAAAGTTGAATGGTGCAACGGACTACTTAAGACTACCCTGAAGGCACTTGGGGGGGAACTGCTAGAAATTGGAAAATGAACTTAGCAAAAGCCACCTGGATGGTCACTGTGGGAATCTATAAAATTAGAGGGTTTTGGGAAAGCTGCAAAAGGCAGGCCTCGGAGACAGCAGAGCTGTGATTAGAGCTAAGCAGTAGCCATGAGATAGGTCAGCAGAAAAATTATGTAAGAAGTAGAAAAGTAAGGACATTAGAACAATGGTCTGTGTATTAATGCTTGTCTAGAATAACTCCCTAAGCTGCAGAAAAGTATATCCAGAGAGATATGAGGAAGTTCTAAGCTTAATAATAGAGCTCTGTGCATTGTGTCTTAAGGCTTACAAGCATGTATTGTATTCCAAATAAGCAAACATTGTTTCAACCAAATGTACGTGTGCTTATAGTGATTGAATAGAACCACTGTCAATATGCTTTTGCTTTGTGTGATTAGTCAAAAAACTTATAAAGTAAGTTGTAACATTAAGTTCTTTGTCTGCTACCTAAGAAGTGAGCTGTTGGCATCTTCCCATTGTCAGAATCATGTAATGAGACTGATGCTGAAAAATAAAACAGCTTAAGGCACATTCCTAGCAATCCTGTCTTGTTCGTGATTTGTACATAGCCCCCCGGCCGGCGATAGGTCAACACCCGAGGGTCCATCAATCGAGCTGGTCCTGCCCAGTCTGAACACAGTGGATGGAGACAAAGTTCCTGTGATACACATGAAAGGTATTTTAGGAAAGACTGTTTGGATTAATCCCATTGCTGGCAAGGGCAAACCCTTTTGTGGGATTGTTTTTGCTCAAGGACCTGGTTACACTTGATGGGCAATGCAGAAGGATGGGGGAAACCCGTTCTGTTCCATGAGGAGACCTAATTTTAAGTGAGAACTGTCTGTAAAGTTTCATTCTGTACATATATATATATATATATATATATATATATATATATATGTATGTATGTAGGAGAATATCGGTTTGGGTATAGATGGTAATAGAATAAGGGGTGGATTATGTCCTAGGTTACAATATAAAGATGTATTCTATTCCCATCCTCAAGAGCTGTTGAAACCAGGAGGGGCATTGTTTTTCCTTATCTCCTCTAATGGGCCCATCCATGCCTTGCCACATGGCTCAGAGATAACTCCCTGCAGGAGCCATTTCTGTTTAACAGGTTATCAAGGACTCACCACATGACTTAGAATGATATCAGCCTATTGTGAGATGCTCTGCCCAGGTAGGGAAGGAGCTAAGCAGCCTCACCTGGATATTATCTGGGATTTTGAACAGAACAGGCAACCCTTACCCACTGGTTTCCAGAGGACAAGAACTACCAGATCTTTTCTACGGGATCAACACTTCAACAACCACTGTCAGTGGTTTTTCTGTTGTATTATTGCATGTATTTTCAGTTTTTTCCCTTTTCCTAATAAATTGTATTTCTGACTTGGAGTATCTCACTGGTTTTGCTTTCAAACCAGAACATATATAAAATATAACACAAAAATCTGTATTTATAGCTATATAATTAAAAATTGATACTGTGAAATAAGGCTGACAATGCTAATATGTCAGCTTTGGCTGCTCACTGTGACACTAAATACCCTACAGAAAAGGACTGGCCAAGACCAAATTGTCAGTGGTAAACTTTGCAAGAGTGTACACAACAAATAAAAGAGGAAGGGATGAAATTGGCTCTTTTTATAGGATTTGCTGATCCTGTGATGCAGAATGCTTTTTCTATTACTGTGAGAAATGCTGTGATTAAGGCTGCTGGACTTTTCATGTCCCAGGCAATCCACAAGCTGCCAGATTAGTTGAATGGGTGAAGGGGTTGTCAAAAGAGCAGCTGAAAAAATGAGGAGATGGGAACCTGTCCCCATGGAGAACCCATCTCCCAGATGTGCTCCATGCCCTTAACAATGGCCCACTGGGGAAATGGAAACCCCCTGGCTGTGCACGGCTGCACCCAATTTGCAAATACAGCCACGGACAGTGAGACTTGGACTGCCTGGGAAATTGTTCTGGCTGTGATGGCCCCTGGCAGGGCCAGCCCAGAGGCTGCAGGGCTGGACCTTCATGCATTGGAACTAGTTAGGAAAAATCAGAAGCAAATGAGAGCTAATTCCAAAACAGAAATTCAGATTCCTCCAGGACACTTTGGTTTGATAACTGCTCCATCGAGCTTGGCCTTGCAAAGTGTTCATGTCATGGGAGGAGGAACTGATGCAGATTATCAAGGAGAAATTGAAGGAATTGTGTTAATCAACAGTGAACAAGATTGGATTATTCAACTCCATGACAGGGTAGCACAATTATTGATATTGTCAGTTTTTAAAACAATTGTGAAAGAAGGACATCCACCTCGAATCACTGCTGTTGGTGGAGATAAAGGGTTTGGATCCAGCAGTCCTAATCATGGAGCCAGAGTGTGGCTCCAGAGGCCAAAAGGCCCTCCCAAGGCAGCTGAAGGAGCAGCTCCTGGGAAAGGCAGCACTGTTTGAATGCTGAAAGCTGGGCAGGAACAATGGGAATGTGTCCCTGCAGCCCAGTGTTCTGTGTGAGAGCAAGTAGATATTACAGGAGATTGTTTTACACATCCTGCCAGACCAAATCTCCCTGGTTGCCCCAACGGCCCCTTTGGAAAATGCTCTGATCCACGGGGCTCCATGTGAAGGCTGCTGTGACACTGAGGGACTTCCAGACAAATTCCATGCAGGAGCCTGGGTGCCCCTCAGGGACTGGGACCCGGCCCCCTTCCAGCCACAGGGGAAAGGGCCCCACCAAGCTTTGGTGCTAAAGCTGAACAGCAAAGGACTTGGGGGCATTCTTCTGGAATTAAAAAGGCACCAGCTCCATGGACAACAGAATTATTGTTCTTATCCCAAATGAGATTGAGGAAAAAGAATTATTACCCTTGTCCCTGAAGTACTGCTGATGTCTGTGAGTTGTATCTTGAGAGTCAGCCAGAATCTTTGCTTGCAGAAACACCTCTAGAGCTTCACCAAGGGATTGGTCGTGAGAATTGTTTTGAAAATTTAGAGATCAAAGTAGCCAAAGTACTCCATGTCACTAATTGCTGGGTATGTTCTCAGCTGCAGTTGGGAGGAATGGGGTTCCCTTGGAGGGCCCACCCTGTGGGGTGGCCAGAACTCTGTCCATGGGCTTTGCCTCGTAACGGAGCCAATGAAGGGACAGTTACAGAAAACTGTGCTGTGGAACACAGGAATGCAATGATCAGTTTGACAGGATTCACCAGGATTTCCCTTCAGGAGAAACCAAACCCTGTTCTAGTTACAGAGGCCACAGTGTGAGGGGATTTCTGTGCTTTACCATCACTCCCAATGTCAGCAGAACTTGGGGTGCTGGAGCTGGTTCAGTGTCAGTGTCACACCACTCCCAGCTGCAGGGCCACCATTTAGGGTCCTTCAGCAACAGCCACAAGGAAGAGTTGGGGCCCAGAGAACATTTTACCCCTGAGGAGTGCCTTGGGTTTCAGCAAGCAAAAGATTCTGGTTCACCCTGTGCCCCATGTGCACTGCCTCGTCCTGTGGAGTTTACAGTAATGAGATAAATTGATTCTTAGAAGAAATAGCAAATGATCCTGTTAAAATATCCAATAGCACATCCCAGGAGCTCCAGCAAACAAGAATGGGGGACTACAGAACCACATGGCCTTGGATGATCTGCTTGCTGGCCAGGGAAGAACCTGTGCTGTTCTAGGACAGGAATGTTGCACTGCTATCAGTGATGGGTTTGAAGTCCAACAGTCAGGAATCACCTTGACAGAAAAAGCAGTAGAAGAAATGCAGAAAGAAGAAAAATCTTTCCGGTGGGATTGGCTTCATGACTGCCAAAATGGAGGCTGTTGTGAAATGCATTCGTGGCAGTCACTGTAATCATTGCAGTGTGAGCACTTGGTGTGTTATGATTCCATGTTAGAGTTGTTGTGACACTTTATGCTGGAAATAGAGTTCTGAGACTTGTCTAAAAAGAGACACAGCCTCAAGAAAAGGGGGGCATTTGATAAAATAAACCCAGAGAATAGCAACTAATTAGGGCTGTTTTAAAAGGAATGCGAATTAGAGCTCTGAGTAATGAACTTGAACAGCACGTAACTGAAGAACAAGAGGCCATGCCTTTATGCCTAATATCTAAATCTAAACTGTGTCATTAAAAGAATTGTTCTGAAGGTTGTAGTTCATCTGCAGGTTAAAGGACCCAGGTGAAGTCCTGAGTCCTCAACACCAGGCCCTGACTGAGGCCTGAACAGCAGGCCCTGAGGCAAAGCTGACCTCCAGATGAACCTTCCAACCAAAGGTTATCTTTGTATCTGCTCATTAATGAATCATTATTAGCAATATGGTCTCTGTGTCTATTAATTGGTGAAATGTGGACTTATCTTTCTGTATTTAAAATCCAGACAAGGCCCATCTGGCCTTGTTTGGGGCTGAATGGTCAAAGTCACCTCCCTTGGTTCCTCCTTGGGCCCTGAACAGGCTTTGGGAGGAAGCCAAGAGGAGGATGTAACCAGATGTTCCTGCACTAGCAGTGCTGTCAGTTTGTTCATTCAGCACTGTCAGAGCTGGGCCCTCTCACAGCGAGGTTGGAGCCTCCCCTGTGGCTGGAGGCACCTGCAGGAATTGCCAGTGCCCAGGAGTGGCTCTGCAGCCCTTGGCTGTGACAGCTTCCCCCAGCTGCTGTGTGGATCTGGGGGATGGCAAAGCCTGAGGGTAACTGGTGCTGGATCTTTCTCAATCACTGCAGGCAATCTTTGGCAGTGATGGTTGGGTGCATTGCTGGACTTCTCCTTTTGTAATTTTTTTGCAGATATACATTGCATAAATTACACAATTCCTTCATTTGGTGTCTGTGTCTTTGGTGCTGACCCTGCCCACTGGCAAAACTGACCCTGTGGGCTGAATGGAACCAAGGGGCCCTTGTGACACTGCAGGGCCTCCTGTAACCAGGGGACCATGGTGACCCTGTGGGGCTGAATGGAACCAAGGGGCCATTGTGACACTGTGGGGCCTCATGGAACCACGGAGACCATTGTGACACTGTGGGGCCTCATGGGGACAAGGCTCCATTGTTTTCCTCTCCCTGGCACTGCCCAGTTCAGCCTTTCCCTGCCCCTGCCCCAGCCCAGCAGAGCAGCAGAGTCAGGTCTGGCCCTGCAGCAGGAACTGGAGGCACTGGAGCTCAGGGACAGCCACTCTGTGTCTGTGTGACAGATGAGTAATGCAATGATTGACTCTCACAATTAACAGACAAATATCATGTACATAGGTTAAGAAAAGTTTTATAGATTTATAGTTATGTTTTACCCCCTTGCATTGTTGTCAAGGGACAGCCAGGGTTTGGGACATTTGGGAGGGTCGGATTGTCACTATGGTGACATCTGATCTCCAATCAGGATTTGAGGAAGTGATCTCCACCACTGGACAGCGAAGAAGGGGTCGATGCACAGAGCTTTCAGAAGGGCTAAAGGGTTGAAAGGCGGAACCTCCATTGTGTGGGTGAGCACATGGTGGGGAAAATCCCTTGCTCCCGGTGCCACAACATTTTCTCTATTCAGTCTTCTGTTGTATTTTTGATAAGGTTTAGTAAGCCTTTCTAAAATTATGAAAGGCGAGTAGTCATTTCTCACAATTTTTGGGGTGCTCATCCTGGATAAACACCTCACCCCAGTGGCGCTAGGAGTTTTTGAAAAGAGGCACAGCCACACCACAAATTTGGCGGAGTCTATCGGACACTCCCAGGGCCACCAGTGGCCGCAGGCTGAATCCCAGAGACAACAGGAGGCAGGATCAAGAAAAGAGAAGAAGAGGGTTGAGTACTATTTTTGGGCCAGATAATTACTCCGTAATTCCGCTCTAGGAAAGCGAACTCCACGCCAGTACTATACCAGACCCGTCTTGGTCCGTTGGAGCTTTAGGGTACTGGGCGGCTGGAGAGAACGGCGGGACGCGGGGTGAAGAGGAAAGAGGGGATTTCCCCCGTGGCCGGCGGGACGTGTGAGACAGAAGGGTTTGTGAAGGATTTGGCAGCGCAGAGCCAGCGCACACAAAGGGGGTCGAGTGGGGGCCCACTCGGGGCAGCACCGGGCTCCAGCGTGTGGCCAGCGCTGTGGTATTCCGGGCCGGCCGAGCGGCGGTAGCCAGGGGCAGTTTCAGGGGCAGCACAGCCAGCGCTGTGCTATTCTGGGCTGGCCGAGCGGCAGCAGCCAGCGCTGCTTTCGGGGCAAGTGCCGGCGGGCCGGGCCGAACTCGGGCGGGGACGGCTCTTGGGCGCAAACAGCTCCGTGGTTCCCGGAGCCAGCTGAGATCGGGCTGGGAACGGGAGAACCGCCGAGAGGTTTGCAGCACTGGGGTCACCCTGTAGCAGGTGTGACACTTCCCGTGCCGGGGCGAGTCGGGGCGGGCTGCTTAACCAAGCCAGGGGGGACCAGGGGCAGACCAGGAGCGGACCTGAGCCAAGCTGTGCCGCGGCAAGTCGGGGAGGAGCGAGCTGAGCCCGGGGGGGCTGGGACGGAAGCCCCTGGACGGTAGGATTTTCAAAAGAGAGGCAAAGCTTTTTTACTAGTTTTTTCTCTCTCTCTCCCTTTCCCCCCCCCCCCCCCCCCCCCTTTTCCCTCTCTCTCTTTTTTTTCCTACTCCTTCCTCCTCCCCTGGTTTATTTTTTTCCCTTTCCCCTCGCTCTTTGTAGGGAGGCGGGCTGTCGGCAGTGCCTGTGGCTAGAAGGGTGGGCTCTGTCGGGGGCAGACCTGGGATCTGCTGGTCAGGATGGGATCATGGGTGAGCAGCCAATCCCCAAAGGAAGAAGCCGAGATTGAAGAGGAACCTATGGACATACCCCAGATAGTCCACTGGGAAGGAAGTTTGCCTGGTGGAAATATGACCCCAACACCAGAGATAAGGACGAGAGCAAAATGGTTCAGTACTGCGTATTGGAATGGACCAGGAGGGAAATTAGGAGTGGTCATGTATACTGGCCGAGATATGGGTCAGAGGAGGGATGGATATGCCGAGCATGAAACATGTATGTAAGAGCTAAGAAACTATTTGATCAGGAGGAGAGTGACTGTGCTGCTTGCTGGGAAGGGGAAACCGCACCCTCGAAGGTGAGCGTGTTTAAGGCAGCAGAACATACAGAGTGGGACCCGTTAGACCACTTACCACCCGCCCGCCCCACCTGCAGGAGCTCCAGCTGCACCTCCCCTAGCCCCTGATGGGCCCAGCCAGAACACCAGGAGCAGGGGAGCACAAAGAGAGGAAAGCAGATCAGAAGATGGGAGCCAGGCATTGGGACTGTACCCCCTGAGGGAAGTACCCCTGGGGGGGTACAGGGAGGAATTGGATTTGTAACCATACCTCTCAGTTCCTCTGAGGTGAGAATGTTTCAAAAGGAATTAAAAGGACTATTAGAGGACCTCCTCAGGTTAGCGGAGCAGTTAGACAAGTTTCTGGGGCCCAATATTTACACATGGGAGGAAATGCAATCAATAATGACTATGTTGTTCACACCAGATGAAAGACAGATGTTCCGGGTGGCTGGGATATGAAATGGGAAAGGGAGCATGTGCAAGGACCCCCTGGGGATCTGAAAATGCCCACAGCGTGCCCCACCTGGGACCACAACAGCACTGGGGGAAGGCAAGACATGGAGGAATATAGAATATTGATTATAAGAGGTATCAAAGAGGCAGCTCCATGTCACCAAAAAGCCCGTAAGGCTTTTGATGAGCAGCAGAAGAGGAAAGAAACCCCAAGAGAGTAGTTAGAAATGTTGAGGAAAAATATGAGGAAGTATTCAGGAGTTGACCCTGACCTGGTGGCTGGGCAGATCTTACTAAAGATAAATTTTGTCACTCATGCCTGGCCAGATATCCGGAGAAAGTGAGAGAAGTTAGATGGCTGGCAAGAAAGGAGGTTAGAGGATCTTTCAAGGGAAGCACAGAAGGTGTATGTAAAGAGGGACGAAGAGAAGGCCAAGGCAAAAGCCAAGGGAATGGCAACTGCCATTAGGGAAGGAAACCAGCACGTAAAGAACAACCCAGGTAAGGCAGGGGGATTCTGAGTGTGGGAAGAAAGATGGAGGGGGGATGCAGCTCCTTGGGACTGGGCACAAAAAGCAGAGTTTGGTAAACGGGGGAACCTAGGAGCAGTTTGCTTTTTCTGTAAAGAGGATGGACATATCAGAAAGAATTGGCCCCAGAAGGAAAAGGAGCTGATGGTCTTTGAGACTGAGCAGAAAGGAGAAGTGGAAGATTAGGGGTGTCAGGGGCTCTACCTCCTGGGGACAGAATACCATCAGGAGCCCTTGATAACTTTAAAAATAGGCCCCCAGGAGGAAGAATTTTAATTCCTAGTAGACATGGGGGCTGAAAGAAGTTGTGTTGGTAGAATCCAAAGGGGTGCAGAAAGGGCCAAGATAGCATGCAAGTAGTAGGTGCAAAAGGAGAGGGGTTCAAGGTCTCAGTTATAAAGGAAATAAAGTTTAAAGGGGCAAATAAAATGTGACTCAGGGATGTTTTATTAGTTCCAGAAGCAGGGTGCAATCTATTAGGGTGGGATTTAGCGGTGCAGTTAGACATTGGAGTACTCCTAGAGGAAGGAAAGATGGTGGTTAAGCTTCTCCAATTAAGGGAAGAGGATGGGAGCAAAATTCATGAGATGGTATGAGCAAAATTGAAAAATCAAGGTAAATTGAACATGAAACCTATAGTAATAAAAGTAGTTGCTGAGAGCCATCCAGTCTGGGTATGACAATATCCACTGTGCCTGGAGGGGAGATGAGGACTACGGCCGGTGATCCAGGACCTACTTGAGGACGGGACCTTAGAACTATGTATGTCCCCCCATAATACACCCATATTACCAGGAAAGAAGTCAGATGGGACTTGCAGGCTTGTTCAAGATTTAAGAGAAGTGAACAAAAAACCAGTGAACTAGTACCCAGTAGTGCCTAACCGCTATACACTACTGAGTAATATCCCCCATCACACCAGTGGTTTAGCGTGATAGACCTATAAGATGCTTTTTGGGCATGTCCACTGACAGAGAAAAGTAGGGATATATTTGCCTTTGAATGGGAGTACCCCGATTCTGGGAGGAAGCAACAGCTTCGGTGGACTAGGTTACCCCAAGGGTTTTCCGAATCCCCAAACCTATTTGGTCAAGCCTTGGGAGAAGTGCTACAACTCTTCTCCATCAAACCTGAGATAAAGCTCATCCAGTATGTAGATGATTTGCTTCTCTCAGGATGGGAACAAAACAAAGTTTGGGAATCCACCATAGCATTGTTAAATTTTCTGGGGGACAAGGACTTTGAGTATCAAAAAAGAAACTCCAATTTGTAGAGAGGGAAGTAAAATTCCTAAGACATGTGATTTGTCAAGGAAGCCAGCAGCTGAACCCTGAGAGAATAGCAGGGATAGCCTCACCCCCATGGCCAAAAACAAATAGAAAAGTTAGAAGGTTTCTAGGCTTGTTGGGATACTGTGGGCTGTGGATTGCAGGATACATGCAAGCCGTCAAGTTCTTGTATGAAAAGCTAGTAGAAGAAGAGATTGGGTGGGAAGAAGATGATGAACAAAAGTTGGAAGCTTTAAAGCAAAAATTAGTTAGTGCACCGGCACTGAGTCTTCCTGCCTTAGACAAACGCTTCTATGTGTTTGTAGATGCAGAAAGAGGGGTAGCTCATGGAGTACTAGCCCAGGACTGGGGAGGATCCAGGAAACCAGTGGCCTGTTTATCAAACCTGCTAGACCCTGTCAGCCGGGGATGGCCGACCTGTATTCAGGCAGTGGCAGCAACTGCCGTACTCATAGAGCAAAGCAAAAAATTACCTTTGGGAGAAAATTGAAAGTGTATACTCCTCACTCAGTTAGAAGTGTCCCAAGCCAAAAGGCTGAGAAATGGCTCACTGATTCCCGAGTGCTAAAGTACGAAGCCGTCTTAATAAATAGTGCTTTAGAGCTAATGGTGAGTAACCAACTCAACCCTGCCCAGTTTTTGTATGGAGAACCAGATGAGGCACTAATACATAATTGCCTAGAGGTTATAAACTATCAAACTAAAGTAAGAGAGGACCTAACAGATCAGCCACTCCAAGGTGGAAAAGGGTTGCACATCGATGGATCTTCACAGGTAATAAAGGGGCACAGGGTATTGGGGTACGTTGTAGTGGATGAAGGGTGAGTGGCCATAGAAAAGTCACCTTCCAACTGGTCAGCCCAGTGTGTGAGCTATATGCCCTAAAGCGAGCTCTGGAAATATTGGCACAGGAAAGGGGAACAACATATACTGACTGAAAATACGCTTTTGGAGTAGTGCATGCCTTTGGAAAAATTTGGGAAGAGAGGGGGCTATTAAATTCAAAGGGAAAGGGACTGATTCATGAAAAATTTGTTTTAGAAGAGTTAGAAACCTTAAAATTATCAGAGGAAGTAGCAATAGTGTATGGTAAAGGACATCAGAAAGGGGTGCCTCAGGAGGTGTGAGGGAACAATTTATCTGATTTAGAAGCTAAAAATGCAGCTGAATCAGCGACAGAAAAACTAATACTAGTATTAACACCCATGAGAGAAATGCAAAAAGTCCAGAAGAGGAGGAACTTAAAATAGGAGCCAAGAAAGATAATGAAGGGAAGTGGAGATTAGCAGATGGGAGGCAAATGTTGAATAAACCCTGGCTAAGAAAATGCTAGAAGGCAAACATGGAACAACACATTGGGGTACACAAGCACTAAGTGATCAATTTCTGAGGGATTGGGGATGCATAGGAATTTTCAGAATAGCTAAGCAAGTAACTGAATGGTGTGTGATATGTCAACAAGTAAATAGGAAGTTCATGAGGAAAACATCCAGGTGAGGGTGAGAACTAGCCTTGCAGCCCTTCCAAAACATCCAAGGAGACTTTACCAAGCTTCCCCACGTACAACAGTGGAAGTTTTTGCCAGTGATAGTAGATCATGGGGCTCATTGGGTAGAGGTGGTACCCACTGTGAAAGCCAATGCCAGTGTTGTGAGTAAAACACTTCTAGAATCAATCATTCCCCAGTATGGGATGGCAAACAGGATTGATTCAGATCATGGAACTCATTTCACATCGAAGATATTGCAGAAAGTTGTTCAGGCCCTGGGAGTAAAATGGGAATTGCACACTCCATGGCATCCACAGAGTTCTGGGTGTGTAGAGAGGATGAATCAAACTCTGAAAAGAGCTCTAGTTAAGCTAATGATTGAAACCCAAATGTCATGGATAAAATGTCTCCCTTTGGCCTTCTTAAGAGTTAGAACCCACCCCCAGTCAGATCTGGGGGTCTCACCCCATGAAATGATGTTTGGGTTACCCTTCCTGACCTCACCCCAGAAGGTTGCCCCCTATGAGGAAGGGGAAGCCAATGCCAAGAAATAAGTTATGTCTCTAGCACAAACCTTAGAAGGGCTAAGACATAAAGGGGCAATTCCTCAAACTGCCACCCTGGATTTCAGAATCCATAATATTAATTCTGGGGATTGGGTGATGATTAAGTCATGGAGAGATCAGCCTCTAACTCCTCAGTGGGAAGGTCCCTTTCAGGCACTGCTCACCACCGAATCAGCTGTGTGAACTGCAGAGCGGAGATGGACTCATGCCAAGAGAGTCAAAGGCCTGGTAGAAGAACACAGAGTGGACTATAACATTCATGCTGGGTGAAATGAGATTGACTTTCAAGCAGAGACTGAAAGACAAGCAGAAAAACACCAAGACACCCAAAAAGTAGAGTCAAGCTTCCACCAACTAGTTTGAGAACTGTCTTCCTGTTTTAATGGGTGAGAATTACCAGCATCTGTTGAGGGGAAGTACACAAGGGACTGTAAAAGGTAATGGGACAGCTTCTTTAAGAAAATAAGACAAAGGAAGGAGGGCAAGACCGGGTTGGGCCCTTTGTTCGCCACCAAGAACATTCCATAGCCCTGCTGTGGGTAGCAACCTTGTAGGCATGGTAAGGTAGGGATAAAAGGTGATACTGGACCTCTGTCATTCCTCAATTGTCTTTTAATTCAACAGGGACTAGAGGGCAGGACCGAGTTGGCCTCTGTACTCACTCTAAGATACACTGACTATGGGCAGCAGCCACATAGGCATGGTAGATGGGAGTCAAAGCCATACTGGACCTCTGTGATGCCCTTTTGTCCATCCCAAATAAGTGTGTCTAAGGAAAACCTGAGATTTTTCTCCTGTTCCCACTGTCCTTGCCCACATCAACAGATGCTGGTATGACTCATTCAAGAGAGGTTTGTTTTTTTTTACTCAATTGTTCGAGAAAAATGACGTAACAAAAAAGAAAAGGGGTGTTTATTATAAATGAGTAATCCTATGGTTGACTCTCACAATTAAAGGGTGAGTATTAAATATATGTTAAGAGAAGTTTTCTAGATGTATAGTTATTTTTCCCCTCTGCCTTGAATTGTTATCACAGGATGGGTGTTGTAGTCAGGGCATTTGGGAGGGTCAGCTGGCTACTATGGCAGCACCTGACCTCCAATCAGGGTGTAAGACAGTGATCTCCAGCACTGGACAGTGAAGAAGCAGCTGATTGACAAGACTTTGGGAGGGGCTAGCGGTATAGAAGACAGAGCATCCATTTTGTAGATGAATACATGGTGACTGAGTCTTTTGCTCCTGGCGCTGTATTTTTTTTCTTTATTCAGTCTTCTGTTGTATTTTGATAAGGTCTTAATAAACCATTTAAATTTTTGAAAGTGAAAATCATTTCCACATGGGGTTTGGGAACGTCAGGCAAGGTTGTCAGCACTGGGTCAGCTCCAAGGTACAACTTCTCTGACCTGGCAAGACCTCCTTAGGAGTAGCCCCAAATCAATACCAATCACAGAATGTTGTAATCAGCTCTTCTCTAAAGAGAACAGTAATAAAATACACTCTTTAAAAGAGGATTACATATTTCTTAAAAGCTCTTTGAAATATTTCGCCATAACTGTCAAAGGAAAACTTCCTAATGAACTGCATTAGAGCAGAGGCAAATCAAGGCACAGAAATGGATTGCCAGGACTTACTTGATCCTAATGAGCCCCGTGGTGCATTTGGAGCTGAGCCCTTGAACCTCAGGACCTGAGAAGAGATTGCACAAACCTTTCAAGGAATCTAGGTCAGAACAAACTCCCGAACAGTCTCGAGGCATGAATGGGTCCCACAGAGGTCCATCCCCAACAAAGGCTCCTCACGTGACGGATAAAGGAAGACTTGCACATCCGATGATGAACAACAAGCCTCAAACTTTATTGATAGACACGCATATTTATATTGGTATTAATAAGGCTAATACATATTGCAAAAGGCAAGCTCATTATTGGTTAGTTACTTATCAATCGACTACACCTACTTCTGCATTCTTATAGTGATACTGTTACGACTTTTCTGCTTTTCTTCATATTTCTAGCTGATTTCTGCTGACTATCTATCCTCCCTTTTCTACTGTTGCAGCAAGGGCACAGTGTCCTTGCCTTATATGGACACTGACTTCTGGCTCCTTTACCTATCTCCTTGCTTAACCAAGGGTATTGCATCTAAATGGCCTCTTTCAGCTAGCCAACTGTCCACAAAACTCTCCACATTTCCCCCGTTTTCTTTTTGGGCCAGAAATGTTGTATGCCAGGCCTTGTCCATCATTTGGTTAACCATTCTTTGTAAGCAACTAAAAAAGCACGGTAACACAAGCATTAGCAATACAATAACAACTAACACCCCTATTGCATACATAACCATTGTTCGCAGCCAAGGGCCTAATCCAAGACTTTTTAGCCACGCTTCTAACCCCAACCCCTCTTCTTCTTTTAAGGCGTGCAGCCCTTTCTGGAGCTCCTTGATTTTTGTATGTATGGATGTGGAATGATCCGATAAATTCATGCAACACATACCCTCAAATTCTTCACAGCCATGACTCTGAGCCAATAGTAGAAAATCAATTGCTGCTCTGTTTTGCAGTACTGCATGATTAACACTTTCCACATCTTTGGATAGCATGTCCAATACCTGAGAGGTGGTATTCAGCTCGTCTTTGACCCAGCAGCCTAGTTGTTTGGCCAAATTCATGGCTTTATTAGCTGCCCCTCCAGGTAACAATGTGGCTACTACCACTTGTCTCAGTTCGCCCCAGAATGCGGGTGGTCCTATTCCCTCACAACTGAGGTCATGCAAGCTACGGCGACGCCTGGTCGTATTTTGGCTCCATTGCATAAGGAGGGTTACATTGGGGTGAAACATGGCCAATTTCCCAAAGTAACAAGGTCCCCCTTGTGGTTTCACGGGGACTCTATTCCAAGCTCTATCCTCACAAATCAAGAATACTCCTGGGGGTAGTGCTTTTGGCTCTGTAAGTTTGACTCCCTTGCAATGACTATATAATTGGCTGTGCACGGCTGACGGATCCAGGCGGGAATTTAAGGCTGCCCAGTATTTTCCATGCTGGTTAAAATTGTCTGCATCTTCTGGTTCAAAACTAAACTAGCCCCCTGTAACATTGTTCAAACTGGCGTTAGCATTATCAAATAAATCGAGTTCCTCTGGCGGGGAAGCCAGAGTGTGATTCAAGGCCAAAACAATTTGACATTGCCAGCACCCGTCTTGCTGGCAGGGTGTCAGCCCTGGGGTTGCAGTGCAGTTCCCTTGCAACAAAGTTGAGTTAATAAGAGTCTGGTTGTTAACATAGCGTCTAAACTCTTCTATATTTCATACCGGAAGCCCTACTAAGCAGGTTCTAAATGGATTTTGCACCCCCCCCCCAAGCTTAAACATATGGAGTTTTGCTTAGTCATGTTAGCAAATGTCACCCAAATATTTTCACGAGGTGAATTGTACTGGGTAAACCCAAACACACAGGATAATAGCCCCATAAAAACAAGAATCCTCATTTTCTCTTTTTTCGCTCCTTTTTTCCTTTTTTCAACTTAGCAGTTCCTCTGAAACCGAGAGAGCAAGTCTTAAGTTGTTTAATACATTCGTCTAGTGCCTCCTCAACCCCACAGTCCTCCTCAACCGGCCCAACGATAGAGCTCTGTGTGAGGGGCACTAGTTTTTGACAACGGTATGCTAGTATGTTAGTGCGCACTTGTTTTTTTTTTTTACTTGTTCACACAATGTTCTAAGCCGCCAAGTACAATAAGCTAATATAAGTTGCTCTGGGGCCTCAAACAAGGCCCATGCCTCCCCTAAATCAAGCCCTGTATATTTTCTTAGAGCTCTTTGCCACGAGTTTTGAAAGTTTGAGTTGAACTGACAGCTTGGGCACCAGTTCTGCCAAACAGTTGATTGCTCTAACCAAAATACTCTATCACAGCCCCCACAGTCTAGCGCGATCCACGCAGCACAATTATATTTCCCACAAGCCCAGCAAGGTTGCGATCTGGGAGCTTCTATTTGTACTATAATGTCCTGACACTACTCGATCCAGTCGTCAGGAGGGTGAAACTAGGCGTGTCGTATTTCATCCGAGTAAGGCTCAAGTCGCAGTAAATAGGGCCGCAATACCAATGTCAGTTTGTTCTGTACTCTCTCCCTGTCTTCCACCGATAGGGCCTCGATCGTTCTCTGCATTCGGTACCGCTCGAGTCCACTTGGCAGGGATCCACAGGGGACCTGTTGGAGATGAAATACAAAGATATCCCCTTCCCCAGTACAACACCCGAGCAGGCTCCTGCCAGATACCAGACTTGGGATCTTTGTATCGCACCCAAACATCTTGCCTTACTCCTTGTTTTGCATCCTCCTTCTGATGATGCTTCTCTGCTGGCGACACTACATCTTCCTCAAACACACACAAATGATTTATTACAAATAATGCTTTAACCAATTGAGTCAGAGGATCTCCCTCCTCCTTATGTTTCTCTAGATATCTCTTAAGAGTCCCATTAGCTCTTTCTATAATTGCTTGCCCTGTGGGAGAGTGAGGGATTCCTGTGATGTGCTTTACACCCCAGGTTGCAAAAAACTTCTTTATTCTGGCACTTACATATGCTGGACCATTATCGGTCTTGATTGTTCCTGGGACTCCCATTACTGCAAAGCAACTACATAAGTGCCTTTGCACGTGAACAGCTTTCTCCCCTGTCTGTGCAGTAGCCCAAATAAACTTACTGTAGGTATCAATGCTCACATGCACATACTTCAGCCTACCAAAACTTGGAACATGGGTGATATCCATCTGCCAGATTTCATTTGAACTTAACCCCCTCGGATTTACTCCAATTCCTAAACCTTGACCCCCATTGTGATGACTGCATATGGGGCAGGAACGGACAATTGTTGTAGTCTCTGCAATGGGCAATTTGAATTCTCTGGCTAATCCCTTTGCATTCTGGTGAAATTTGCTATGGGCCTCTCTTGCTAAAACGTGTTTACTGATAGGTGAGGTCTGCATGGCAGGAGTCATCACTAATCTATCAGCTCTCGCGTTTCCTTCCCCTAGGCCCTGTTCCCATTTGTGACTCCTAATATGGATAATTGAATAGGCCTCTGTTCTTAGCCTGATTGCCTTTTTTAACTGCAATAACAACTCATACAGTCTTTTATTCTGTACTTCTTTTACGGTGGCATCCTCAATTCGGGAAGCTACTCCTGCTACATAGAGGGAGTCGGTTACCACATTCAAAGGATCTTTTAGGTTAACCATTGCCCATACTACAGCTAAAAGTTCCAATGTCTGGAGACTGTCCTTATCATCTGCTTCCAGCAGATGCTGCTGCCATTGTCCTTGCTGTTTCCATGTCACAGCTGCCCTTCTGGACTTCTTGCCAGCATCCGTGAAAGCTGTGATAGCTCCTGCTATTGGTGACGGACTTCGAATGGGCTTTGTTATCCAGTCCCATTCTATCATCCATTGGAGAGGGCTAGGGTGTAGTTTGCCCGTCTCTATAACAGCTCCAGCTGCTAGGAGAGCATCCTGCAGCTCCTCAGAGTTCAGTAAATACCAGTCAAGTGTCTCCTTTTTTATTGGTAACCGTATTACAGCTGGCTCCGCTCCTGTAACCTGAATTGTTCTGAGGCGTCCTTTCTTAATAAGAGACGCAACCAATTCAATTTTTGTTCTTAAAGTTCTTTGCTGCTGTAATGGTGGGGACAGCCACTCTAATACCCTCTGCTCCCCCGTTTTCTTTTCAAGCTGAGATAAAGTACCCAAAATATGTACAGGACTATTCTACAAGATAACATCAACAGGTAAATCAGGGTTCCGGCGCACAACCTGCCCAGAACTAATACAGTCAATAATACCCCGCAACGCATCCTTTTGTGTCGTTGTCAAGGTGACCGGTGTAGTAGGATCCGTACCCTTAAGCAAGGGTCGTAAGTGCTCCAATAAGTGGTTAGGGATCCCAACTATCGGCTTCAACCACTGTAATTCCCCAAGTAATTTCTGTGCATCATTCAATGTCTTTATGTGAGTTGTAAGTTCCAATTTTTGGGGAGCAATAGTTTGTTCAGTTAGGATCCACCCTAAATATTTCCATGGTGCTGAGCGTTGAATCTTTTCAGGGGCAACTATCAGGTTGCGCTGTAATAACGCCTTCTGAATTATTTCCACCTGTAGATCCGTAAATGGTTCAGGTTGGCTGAACAATATATCATCCATATAATGATAGATGATACAATGAGGCCATTTTTGGCGCAGGGGTTGTAGCGCAGCATCGACATACAGCTGACATAAAGTGGGGGAGTTGCGCATGCCCTGTGGAAGAACAGTCCATTCAAAACGCTGATCTGGTCCATTTCTATTAACTGCTGGCAGGGTAAATGCAAATCTCTTGGTGTCCTGTGGATGCAAGGCTATTGTGAAGAAACAGTTCTTTAAGTCTATAATTAGCAATGGCCACCCCTGTGGAATCATGGCAGGGTTTGGCAAACCAGGCTGCAAGGCCCCCATTGGTTCCATTTGATCATTAACTGCCCGTAAGTCATGCAAAAGACGGAAATTCCCCGACTTCTTTTTAATCACAAAAATAGGAGTATTCCATGGGCTGGTAGACAATTTAAGATGTCCTTGTTTAAATTGCTCTTCCACCAGCTGATGGGCATGCATGAGACTCTCCCCTTTTAAAGGCCACTGCTTAACCATCACAGGCGTATTAGTTTTCCATGTGAGTGGAATGGGGAAAGTCCAAGCAATGGCAATTACCCCAAAGGGTGCTCGTTGGTCAGTACCACTCCCAATTGAGCCAAAATGTCCCGACCAATAAGGCACTGCACTGTAGGTGGTAGTGTGACTACCGAGAAAACTGTGGTTAACCATTGTCCATCCACTTTTACTTGCAAAGACGGCGTCTTACTGGCAAGGGTAAGTCCTCCCACTCCTGTTAGGGTATCCGCTGAAGGGTAAAGTGGCCATTGACGGGGCCAATGCTCCGGGCTGATTATACTAGTATCAGCTCCTGTGTCCAACAGTCCCATAAGGACAATCATTTGTCCCCGAAATTTTAATTCCACTTTTTTGCGGGGTCGCTCCCCCAAGTTCATAGTCAGCAAAGTAATTCCTGTGGATCCAAATCCCGGATTTGTTGGCTCCTTCTGATCACGTGGGGAAATGCTAGCAGTAAGCTGTGGCAGAGGCACCAATTGAGCAATACGCTGACCCTTTGCAATGGTAACCGGAGGAAAAAGAGTATATGCCATTATTTGTATTTCTCCCGTATAGTCTGCGTCGATCACCCCTGGTAACACAAATAATCCCATCATGGATGCTGAGGAACAGCCAAGCAGCAAAGCACCGATTGTTTTGCCTTGAATTTGTAATGGTCCATAGGCTCCTGTAGGTATCCTGTGTAGCTGAGTGGTTACGATGGAAACATTTACTGCTGCTGCCAGGTCAGGTCCGAGGCTGCTGGTGGTGGCTGGCTGTAGACTGCAGGTGGAGCTGATGTCACGGCGGCGATTTGTGTCCGGGCGCGGCCGTCCTGCGCGCTCCTCCGTCCATTTCCCGATCGCCGACGACAGGCAGCTGTGTTGTGGGTATCCGAGTGACAGTACTGGCACCACACTCCTCCGGCTTGGCATTCTCGGCGAAAATGACCACTCCCCCCACACCGATAGCATTTTGTTGGGCATTTTTTCGGTGCTGGGGTTACGGCTGCGGAGACTCGGAGAGGTGCAAGAGCAGCTAACACCTGGCTTTGAGAGGCTTTTGCTTGCTCCTGAAGACCCTCCCCCAATTGTTTAATAGCATCCACTAAAAATGCCTGAGTCCCAGTAGGGATTTGGGCCATCCTCTCTAATGCTTCCTCTATGGACCAGTTCGCCCCTAGGGTGCTTAATATGTTTCTTGTGGATTGATTACAATTCTGAAGGGCACATTGTTTTAATAGTGCACCTCGCATATACTCCGGCATCCCTGCTTTTTCTATAGCAGTTGCAGCTCTATCTATAAACGTGCCAAATGCTTCATCTCGTCCTTGCTTAATCCCCATATACATTGGTACACCACCCGGCTCCTTCACCTGCTCTATAGCCTGCCTCACCAACCTCATAGCCTCTCTACACTTATCCGGTCCTATCAATGCCTGTGCTTCTGTGCGAATAAATGCACCCAATCCCATCAATTCTTCTGCTGTCACACCATGTAAGGGATTCCCCTGCTGTCTTGGTGTGGCTACGCACCCATTAACCAGCGCTTGCCAGTGCGCATTGAACAGCAGTTGCTGATGTTGTGTAAAAATCAATCTCGCTATCCCTCTACAATCAGCAGGCAAAAGTATCTGCGTACTCCAAATGTAATCTAGCATTTGCTTCACCGGCTCGCTTGTCACTCCAAACTGGCTAACAGTCGCTCTAAGCTGTGATAGCAATTTCCAGTCAAGAGCAGTGATTGTTACTTGCATTCCTCCCCCCGCAACCGGTTGAAAAACTGCCGGGAATGCCAGCGCTGAGGCTGCCTCCATTAACCCCCTGTCCCCCTTATCCAAACAGTCCTTGGCCAGCGCCGCCCACGCCTCCCTCCGTTCCCTGGCAATGGCCTCCGCTAGGTCGCTTTTCGCCCCAGGAATCGGCTCATTACCTGACGGGGGTGAATTTATAGGTGGCTTAGGGCAGGACTGTGACCCCTTCGGGGGTGTTAGTGATTGAGGGGGCGCTGATGGCTCACCGGAGGCTCCGGCATTGGAAGCAGGAGGTGGGGGAGGCAGGACAACACTATTAACCGCAGGAGGTAACGGAGCAGACTGAAACCAATCCTTATCATAGTTTCTATTTCTATCTTGAGCGACCGATGCTTGCTCCGCTGCCTTCTTTTCTGCCTGATACTGTAAAAGCTCATTATGCACAACCTTCCATAACTTCCCAAACTTTTTCGCTGTTTTATCATCCTCCAACGTAGCCTCCCACAACTTATCCCCAAATTTACGCCATTCTGATAGCTCATGCACTGTATGTGGATTCTGAAAAAACCCCTTTTCATATCCATAAGCTAACAATCCTGGCAATTCCTTATGCAAATCTATTTCTTTTACTTGCCTTCTCTGTAAAAAGGCAGTGAATAAATCATATGCTGCTTGCCTCTCCATACCTTTTTTCATCAGCGCTGTTGCAGGTTTCCCAGGCTCCGGCAGCACGTATGGCCAGGACTGTCTGTACAGCTCCTGGGGACCGCAGACCGCAAACCAGTGGCCGGTCTGTTTGTACCGTTCCCCCTGCGATAGGAACCCAACCCTACTTCATCCGTCCGTGGCGGGCGTTTTCTATCACGTCGCTCGGGTCACCATTTGACAGATAAAGGAAGACTTGCACATCCGATGATGAACAACAAGCCTCAAACTTTATTGATAGACACGCATATTTATATTGGTATTAATAAGGCTAATACATATTGCAAAAGGCAAGCTCATTATTGGTTAGTTACTTATCAATCGACTACACCTACTTCTGCATTCTTGTAGTGATACTGTTACGACTTTTCTGCTTTTCTTCATATTTCTAGCTGATTTCTGCTGACTATCTATCCTCCCTTTTCTACTGTTGCAGCAAGGGCACAGTGTCCTTGCCTTATATGGACACTGACTTCTGGCTCCTTTACCTATCTCCTTGCTTAACCAAGGGTATTGCATCTAAATGGCCTCTTTCAGCTAGCCAACTGTCCACAAAACTCTCCACACAGTGTCACAATGGACCATAGATGACAGGAGGCCCCTGTGTGTCACCCTGGAGCTTTGGTTCCATGCAGCCCTGCAGTGTCACAATGAACCCTTGGTTCCATGGGGTTCCACAGTGTCACAGTGGCCCCTTGGTTCCATGAAGCCCTGCAGTGTCACACTGCTCTCCTTTGGTTGCTCAGTGTCACAATGGACCACGGATTACATCAGGCTCTGCATTGTCACCATGGACCTTTGGTTCCATGAGGCTGTGAAGTGTCTTAATAGTCTCTCCATGGTTCCACAAGGCAAGTCTCACAACGGACCTTTGGCTCCATAGGAGCTTGCAGTGTCACAATGGCCCCTTGGTTCCATGACACCCCCAAAGCATCATAATGGTCTCCATGGTTCCATGAGGCCCCGTGGTGTCACAATGGACCCTTGGTTTGATGGGGCCTCACAGTGTCTCAGTGATCCCTACCTTCCATGGAGCCACACAGCGTCAGTACAGTCCCCTTGGTTCCATGAGGCCCAGCAATGTCACAGTGGTCTCCATGATTCCATGAGGTCCCACAGTGTCACAATGGTCCCTTGGTCTCACAGGACCCCAAAGTGTCACAATGGTCCCTTGGTCTCACAGGGCCCCGTGGTGTCACAATGGTCCCTTGGTCTCACAGGGCCCCAAAGTGTCACAATGGTCCCTTGGTCTCACAGGACCCCAAAGTGTCACAGTGGTCCCTTGGTCTCACAGGGCCCCGCAGTGTCACAATGGTCCCTTGGTCTCACAGGGCCCCACAGTGTCACAATGCTCCCTTGGTCTCACAGGGCCCCACAGTGTCACAATGGTCCCTTGGTCTCACAGGACCCCACAGTGTCACAATGGTCCCTTGGTCTCACAGGGCCCCACAGTGTCACAATGGTCCCTTGGTTCCATGGGCCCTGTGCTGCTGCATTCCCCCCTCCCCTTCTCAGCCCGCCCTGCCAGCTGAGAAATGCTCCTTGGGCCTCGGCCTTGGCCAGCAGCCCCTGGGCTCAGCTCCTCTGGAGCTCATCACAAACACTGGCTGCCCCAGGCACTGCTGCTGCCCAGCCAGCTCCTGGTTTCTGTAGGAGCAGCCCTGGGAACTGGTTTTGTTCCCTCAGTGCCACAACATCCCTGTTCTCACACTGCCAAAGAAAGCTGCTGATGCCGAGTGAGCCAGGATGAACCATTGCTGGGACTGAAGCCCCTCTCTTGGGGCCCTGCAAACAGCGCTCCAAAAGGAGCCCCTTGGAGCTCTCCTGAGCCAGCGATTCCCTCTGAGTGGGGCCTCTCCCAGCCGGGAACTCTCCCGTTTGCTGCACTCAGAGGTTCCCAAACAACGACAGAGCCTTGGCCGATCCCCCCACTCCTCCAGGCTCAACCCTTTGCCCGATGGGGAGATGCCAAAGCCTCCACAGTGAGCATTTCCCTGCCCTCGGGGGAATTTCTCACAGGTGCCATTTATCCTTGCCCTCAATGTCATTTTATCTCTCTCACACACACACGCACGCGCACAAACAAACACATGCACACACGGACAGTTCTCAGTTCATTTCTGGTTTGATTGCCTGGATTTTGTTTGGTTTTGTTGCTGCTTTGTTTCCTTGGTGTGCCTGAAGTGTCCAGTCAGGAGCAGAGGGACTCTTGACAAGGAACTTGGTCGTGCTGGCACTTAATATTAAATCTGGTTTTTGCTGATCCCTTGCTGGGGATTTTTAAATCGCTCTCCAGCCCTCGTTGGTAACAGGGTGAAGGAGCCCTGGCCCAGGCTCTGGCCCTGGGGGACACGGGGATGCTGCCGGGGGGTCCCTGTCCCCATGCCCCGTCCCCCCGGCCCCGTGTCAGGCTCTGGGGTCGATCTCGTGGAACATCCTCTGCGGGAGGCTGCGGGGGGACCCGGGGGGACAGGGGACCCCGCTGTGCACGAGCAGCGCCGGACTGCTCTGGGGGAGCTGTGAGGGGGGGCTGTGGTGGAGTGACCTCCCCAGTGACCTCACACAGCCCCTGTGATGTCACACAGCCACCTGTGATGTCAAAGGCTACCTGTGATTTCATACAAACTCCTGTGATGTCACACAACCATTCTGTTATGTCACACAGCCTCCATGTGATGTCATTCAGCTCCTATGTGATGTCACAGAGCAGCTTTGTGATGTCACACATCCACCCTGTGATGTCACAGCCTTGTCTGCGACATCACAGCCTTCTCTGTGACATCACACAGCTGCTCTGTGATGTCATACTGTATGTCACAATCCACATTGTGATGTCACAGAACCACCTTTGAAGATGTCACAGCTAGCTCTGTGATGTCACAGCCCCCTCAGTGATGTCACACAGCCCATCTGTGCTGTCACACAGTCCCTTTCTGACAGCACAGCTGCTCTGGGGCTCTGTGACACAGCCACAGAGGTGGGGCTGTGCCCCAGCCCCCTCAGGGACATGCCACAGCCCCTGGCAGTGCTGAGCCCTGTGAGCTGTGTCTGTGCCCTGCCCGTGTCCCCAAGGTGCCCTGGCAGTGCCCCAGCCCTGCTGGGCTGTGCCCAGGAGCTGCCCCTGGCCAGAGCTGTCTCTCTGCAGCGCTGCCCTTGCCAGGGCAGATGTCAATGGGCATCAGATGTCAATGGGCATCTGAAAAGAGGCATGGTTCTTTCCCATAGCAAGGAAAGCACAGAGCCCCAGTGCTCCAGGAGCTGATGAGAGGCAGCCCTTGACATCCCAAGATCAGCCAGACCTGTCAGGTGGCCCCTGGGAGGCCAAGCCAGCCAGACCTGGTCCATCTTCCCTGGGCTCCATGGGGCCCCACAGTGTCCCAATGGTCCCTTGCTCCCATGAGGCCCTGAGGTGTCATAATGGCCCCTTGGTGACTTGAGGCCCTGAAGGGTCACAATGGTCTCCATGCTTCCATCAGGCCCCACAGAGCCATGCTGGTCTCTGGGTCCATGAAGCCCCGCTGTGTCACCATGGCGCCTTGGCTCCATGGGCTCCAGAGGTGCCACAAGGATCCCCTGGGTTCCATGGGCTCCAGAGGTGCCACAAGGATCCCCTTGGTCCCATGAGGTCCCCACAGTGTCACAGGGATCTCCATGGGAAGGAAAGAACCCAGCCCCAGTGTTGCAGGGGCAGCCACCAGAGGCCAAGGCCAGCCAGCCTTGACGGTACTGGCAGATTTTGCCTGGCAGCAACCCTTGGATATAGGGAATTTGGGAGGCGGAACCCCAATTTCAGACATGGACACCCGGAGGAGAAGGATGGTTCTTTTCCACAGGAAGGAAAGCACTGAGCCCCAGTGTTTGCACAGCGGGGGTGAGGCAGCCCCCAGGAGGCCAAGGACAGCCAGACCTGTCTGTCCTGGCAGCTTCCACTTGGGAGCAATCCTTGGATGTACGGAGTTTTGGAGGTGGAATCCCAGTTTTGGCCGTGGTCAAGATGGATGGTTTTTTCCCATAGGACAGTAAAGTCCAAGTGTTTTGGAAGAAGATGAGAGGTGGCCACCCTCAGGCCAAGCCAGCCAGACCTGTCTCTCCTGGCACCTTTGGTCTAGAGGCTGTCCTTGCACTGAGGGCATTTTGGAGGTGGAATCTCAGTTTTGGCTGTGGGTGCCTGGACAGGAAGAAGAGTTCTTTTTATCAGGAAGGAAAGCACCGAGCCCCAGGGTTTCAGAGGCAGATGAGGGCCAGCCCTCAGGAAGCCAAGGCCAGCCAGACTTGTCAGTCCTGGCAGCTTTGGTCTGGGAGCTCTCCTTGGATATAGGGAATGCCCAGGTTTGTCCATGGGTGCCTGGCCAAGATGGATGGTTTTTTCCCATGAGAAAGAAAAGCAGACGGTTCAGGATGCAAAGGCAGACAAGAAAACCACAGCGAGACGCAGGGAGAAGAAAGACTAAAATTAACTGAAATATTAAACTGCGTGCGTAGAAGGATTTGACCAATCCTGTATTAGCTTGAGGCGTGAACAGCAGCACACAGTATAAATATGGCTTGCTGTTTGCAATAAATCAGCTGCACTTGATCACACTGATCATGGCGTGATGGCCCGTTACTGATCCTCCACAGAGCTCCTTGGCCAAAAAGGGACCCAGAACACCCCAAGCCCCACCAAAACACCCCCAAACCCCCAAAAAAGAAACCTGCCGGAAATACCCCAAAATCCTGAAAAACTGCCTCAAACCCGCCCCTAAATACCCAAAATCTACCCCAAAACACCCCAAATCCCTCCAAACATCCACAAAATCCTTTGAAATTGCACCTGAATACCCTAAAGCTGCCCCAAAACACCTGAAATGCCTTCAAGCTGCCCTAAAATCCCATAGAAGCACCCCAAAACCACCTAGAAACACCCTAAATCCCATAGAAATATTCTGAAATCCCTCCAAACCACCCATAAACACCCTAAATCCCCTAAAACTGATCCCAAATCCCAGAGAGATACTCCAAAATCCCAGAAAACTGCCCCCAAAATGGTCCTGACCCTGCCCTAATCAGCCCCCTGCTCCCCTGCTACCCCAGGTAAGTTCAGCTCAGCCCAAATCCTCCTTTCTTTATTCCAAAGTCTCCTTTTTTTTCAATGCCAAAATCTCTTTTCATCCCTAATCTCTTTAGTTGACCCCTAATCCTTCTTGTCCTCCCCAAATTTCCTTTTCCCACCACAAATTCTCCTTTTTCTACCCCAAATCTTTTGTGTGTCCTCAAATCCCTTTTCCACCCAAAATCTCCACCTCAAATCCCCTTTCCCCACCCCAAATCCCCTTTTCCCACCCAGAATCTTTCCCCATCCTGAATCCCCCGATTCCCACCCCAATCCCCCTTTTTTTCCCCAGCATTGTACCCAGGGTCTCTCTGCAGACATTGCACCTGGAGCTGCCCCAAACAAACCCCAAACAACCCCAAACAAACTCCAAACAAATCCCACTGTGCCCCCAGGGCTGGAGTGGGTTTGGGGGGTTGGGGATTGGGGGGGTCATGGGTCCAAACTGCGGGGATTGGGGAGGTTTGATCCTAAAATTTGGGGTTTGGGCTGGTCTGACATCTCAGGGCTCAGGGGTTCAGGATTTGGGGGTTTGGGATTTGGGGGTTTTTGTACCCAGGATTTGGGGATCAGGGGGTTTGACACCCAAACTTTGGGACCAGGGCAGTTGGACACCCCAGATGTTTCAAACCCCAGGATTTGGGGTCGGGGGAAGTTGACCCCAGGATTTCGGGTGTTTGACCCCAATGTTTGACCCCCCCCAGGTTTGGGGTGGGGGTTGAGATCGGAGCCATTCCCTGGAAACAGCGGCGGGATCGGGATTGGGAACTGGAACGGGATTGGGATCGGGTAGGGCAGAGTGCCCGGCCCAGTCCCGGGATGGAGCCATCCCACAATCGCGGACCCCTCCCCAGCCGCAGCCCCTCCGCAGGCGCTGAACGGAGCCTCCCTCAATCGCAGCCCGCCCCAGTCCGGATCGGAGCCATCCCCAGAGCCTCCCCCATTCCCGGCGCGGAGCCTTCGATCCCTTTCTGGGGCGGCTGCTGCCGCTTCCAGCCCATTGCTGGCGGCTCCGAAGGGCTCCGGGGAGCCTCCCCATTTTGGGGGTGCTGGGGTGGCCCCAGGGCCGCCCCGAGGGCCGAGGGGGGATCGAAAGCCCCAAACCCGAGGTGCTCCCGGGGGTCCCCAGCTGCTCCCGCGGCCAGCGCGAAACAGCTTCTGGCCAATGGGAGCGCGCGGCGCTGGTGACGACACAGTTGCCGGGCAGAAACTCGGCAAAGCCCTGGCCCCGCCCGGCGGCTCCCAGCCAATCAGCGCCCGGCGCGGCTCTGACTCATCAGTGTCCGGGCGGGCCCGCAGCGCCCCGCGCTCCCCGCCAGCGGAATTTGGGCAGGGGGGAGGTGACCCTGGCCATGGGCATGGGGCGGGCGGGGGCAGCTGGGGCCGCACTGGGGGCACTGGTGCCGCTGGGAGCCCCCCCGGCCGCGGGGGCAGCGGGGGGCGCGCTGAGAAGGGCGCCGGGGGCCCCAAATTAAACCAAGGGGCCGTCGGGACCCCCAAACGGAGCAGGAGGGGCCTGGAACCCCCAAAACCGAGCACGGGGGAAGGGACTGGGCACTGGGACAACGATGGGGAAGGGGCGGCAGAGCGCGGGAAAAGAGGGGATGGGACCCCCAAACAGGATCCAGCCAGCTTGGTGGGGCCGCCTTTAGCCCTGGATGGGAGCCAAAGGAGCCAAGGGCAGCCAATGCTTTTTCCCAGCCCGTGCCAGCCCAGCCCGTGCCATCCCAGTCCATCCGGCCCCAGTCCATATAATCCCAGCCCAGTTTATCCCAGTCTGTGTCGTCCTGATCTGTTCAGTCCCATCCCATGCGCTCCCAGCCCATATTTGATCCCAGCCCATGTTTGATCCTAGCTCATGTTTGATCCCAGCCCATGTTTGAGCCCAGTCTGGGTGGTCCTGCACACACTCCCAGAGTCTGGAATTCCAGTTCTCAGCCAGGAAAAAATGTTCCTGCCCTTGAACTTCCTTTATATCCTCTCAACAAATTACAATAACATTTTAATTAAATAAATTATACTTAGAATGAAATAAACTAGAATAAAAATGAAATATAATAATTTCAACTCTTCCTTACAATACTCCAATAATGATTCAAGCAAAACAACAACAACTATTACTGTAACATTACCAGTACATGTAAAGAAAGAAATTATATAACAAGAAATACCCTTTGAAAGTTTTACCTCAATAACCAATATACTCTGGAAAAAAATATTAAAAAACCAAACATACAATCTAACACACGCTAGTAAAATAATTTGTATCACAAATACACTAAACACAAAACCAAACACCACTATAATTTCTCATACATTTTATCAAACCACTAAACTTTAACAGCAACCTTGAATACTCTAAAGAAACTAAAAATTATTTAAAAAATTTAATTGCGGGTGTGTGGTTTTATTGGATATTGGTTTTTGGATTGTTTGGGTTGGATGATTTAAAAAATGGGATTTTTACAGGAATTTCATCAGCTGAGAAGGCAGCACTCTGCAAACAGAGCTGACTGAGAATGAACGGGACAGAAATCAGAAACTCTCAAAGTTTTATTTGCTGTCAAACCCATCCCACCCAGCCAGCCCCACACAATCCCCACCCCTGCTCCAAACTGGGATCCCACTGCTCCCAATCCCCTCCCAACCCCATCCCACCCTGGTGGCTGTGGAATGGACTGAGTTTGGTGTGGGACTGAGGTTTTTTGAGGAGGCAAGAAGCAACTTGAGGTGGGATTGAGCCTTCATGGGTTAAAATTCAGTTGTTTTCAGAGGGATTTGAGTGGTTTTGAGGTGACAGATCCATCCCTCTTGGCTTTTGGAGGGCAAAGAGATGGAGAAGAGAAAGATATCAAGGCCAAACCAAGAGGAGAAGCAGCCAGGTGTGTTCCCAGCATGGATCACAGGGAATGTGGGTCACCAGGGCTGTGCCCAGCGTGGCTCCTCCAGCGGGGGATGGAGCTGGAGCAGCGCACGAAGCTCTTCCCGCACTCAGGGCACTTGCAGGGCTTCCCTTAGCGGTGCCTCCGTTGGTGTCGGGTCAAGTGAGAGCTGCAGGAGAAGCTCTTCCCACACTGGGGACACTCGTAGGGCCTCTCCCCAGCGTGGATGCGCCGGTGCCTGACTGGAGTTGTGCCTGAAGACTGGAGTTGTGCCTGAAGCCCTGCCCGCAGTCGGGGCAGCGGAAGGGCCTCTCCTCTGTGTGCGTGCGCTGGTGCACGAGGAGATCAGAGCTGGTCTGAAACCTCTTCCTGCACTGATCACACTCGTAGGGCCTCTCCCCGGTGTGGCTCCTCTGGGGCTGGATCAGCTCAGAGCTCCACCTGAAGCTCTTCCCACACTCCACGCATGTGTGGGGCTTCTCCCCAGCATGGAGCTGCTCATGGGGCACCAGCTCCGAGCTCTGGCTCCATCTCCGGCCGCCTTCCCGGCCCAGGCTGGGTCTTTCCCCCTCAGATCGCCGCCATCTGCCTTTGCAGCCCCTCCTCGTGCGGCATCTCCGGGCCTTTTCCTCCCCGTTGGCTTCCTGCGCCGTGGAGCCGCTCCAAACGGCCTCTGCCACGAGCTTCTGCCCCGGGGATTTGTCCTCCCTGCTCTCCAGCCTCAGCTCCTGCTCTGGGGGAGGAAGGACAAGCAGAGGATGGCATTTGCCTCCGCGCCACAGGCAAGGGCAAGGAGATGCCCCAGGGCGTCCCCAGCACAGGGGCTGTGCTGCAGCCGGGGCCGTGCTGGGCTGGGAGATGGAGCAGGACACAGGGGCAAAGGGGCACTGACTTCCTCCTCACCTGCCTGCGTGTTCCGGGGCATCTTCCTCTTCCTCACAGCCTCCCAGGGCTTGGCAATGGGAAATCCTGGTTTGGGGAAAACAAGGGATGAGCATGCTGAGTTTGAAGGTCCCTCTGCCCAAGTCCAGCTCTAGAGATCACGAGGCATGTGGGGCCCATAAAACCTCCTAAGACTTTTATTAAACACCAAGATTCAGCCCTGGAAAAGCCTCCCAGGAGTTCCCTGTCCCTGCTCCCTCCCCTCTGGTGTTCGGGGGTTCCCCCTGTCCCAGCTGCTGTGGTCACGCTTGGATTGGGGGTCCCCCTTCTCCTGGGTGCCCACCCTGCCCAGGCTGCTGGCAGTCCCAGCAATCCCAAAAGCTCCCCCCTCTCCGCTCTCCCCATGCAGGGATGCCGGGGCTTTTTGGGCTCCCTTCTGGGCTCCCTTCTCCCCTCACTCTCTGCTTTGGGCTGCAGGGGCTCCAAGGAGTCCCCCCTGCCCCTCTCCGGGCTCTTGAGGCTCCCGCCAATGGCACCGCTCCCCCCTCTCTGGGCTCCCCACTTTGGGCTCCTGGCGGACACAGGGCTCTGCTCCTCCAGGCTGCCTCTGCCGGCAGCCGCCACCGGCACCCCCAATGTCCCCCCAAGGGGCCTTTCCCGCTCAGCCTTGGACTGCTTCATTCTCCAAACATCCCCCAAAAACCCAACTGGGAGCAACTGGGAGTGACTGGCTGCATGCTGGGGGTGACTGGAAACAACTGGACTTATACTGGGATCAACTGGGATCATGCTGGAGCTGACTGGGATCGTCCTGGCAGTCAGTGCCACTACTCTGAGGCTGACTGGGAGTGCTTGGCAGCAAATGGGATCCTACTGGAACAAACTGGGACTGACTGGGAACATGCTGCAGGGAACTGGGCTACACTGGGAGTGACTGGAACAAAAGGGAGGGTGCAAGAGAGCAACTGGAACCATGTGGAGCACAACTGGTTCATACTAGCAGTGACTGGGGGCACACTGGGCTCACATTTGGATCATACTGGGAGGGACTGGACTGACACTGGGAGGATCTGAGAGTGACTGGGAACACACCCTGCACATCATCCCCCACACTGGGCCTGACTGGGAGCAACTGGGAGCACGCTGGGAGCAAATGGCATCAGACTGGGACTGACCGGCTTGATCCAGGAAGCAACTGGAACCATGCTGGAGGCAGCTGGGACCATACTGGGAGAGACTGGAAGCAACTGCCATTATACTGGCACCACACTGGGAGGGCTGGCATGTGACTGGGATCAAACTGCAGCTTCCTGGGATCATCCTGGGGTTGAAACTGAGCGACTGGGATCCCACTTTGGGCTACTGGGAGCAGCTGAGAGAAACTGGGATCATGCTGCAAGCAAACTGGAGCAACTGGGAAGGACTGGACGCACGCTGGAGGCAATTGGGATATTCTGGGCATGACTGGGGGATCACACTGGGATAACTGACACCTAACTGGGGCCACTGGCAGTGCCTGGAAATGACTGCAGACATGCTGGGGGCAACTGGGATATACTGGGAGTGTCTGTGACCATCCTGGGGGGACTGGAACCTCCCTGGGAACAGCTGGGACCATGCTGGGGAGAACTGGGACCAACCTGGGGGCAACTGGAAGTGAGTGGGACCATGCTGGGAGGGACTGGGATCATCTGGGGAGTGACTGGGACTATAGCAGGGGCAACTGGGTTCTACTGGGACCATACTGGGAGGGTCTGTAACCATAGTGGAGTGATGGAACCACACTGGGAACAGCTGGGCCCATGCTGGGAGCTGTTATTGGAGGAACTGGGAGCAACTGGGATAGAACTATGGTAAAGTGAACCACAGTGAGCTAACTGGGAGTGCCTGGCAATGACTACGAGCATGTTCAGGGCAACTGGGATATACTGGGAGTGTCTGAGACCATATGGTAGTAACTGGGACCACACTGGGAATGTGCTGGGGGAACTGGGAACAAGTGGGAGTGATGGGATCATACTGGGAGTGACTAGGTCTATGCAGGGGGCAACTGAGAGGAACTGAGAATAGACTGGATCAAAGTAGGAAGAACTGGGAGCAACTGGGTCCTTGCTGGGACCAAATTGCATCATCATATTGAGTGACTGGGACCAACTGGGCTCATACTGGGAGCAGCCACTCCGGCCCCAGGACACCCCAAAACACCTCCCGGGACCCCCGATGTCCCCCCGAGGGCCATCTGCGGCTCGGCTTTGCAGCCCTGCCAGCTCCAAACATCCCCCCAAAAAACCCCAAAGCCAGGCACCCCCTGGCAGATTTGGGCCCAGCTCCCCCTGCCCGGGCACCTGCGGCACGGGGGGCGATGCTCCCGGGGCTGCGGCCACTTCAGGCAGCGCCAGAGGCACCAGATTCCTTCTGTCCCCTTCTCCTGCTCTTCCTGCTGCCGCTCGGCCTCTTCCTCCCTCCCTCCTCCTCCTCCCCGTTCCCCAAGGCCCAACCCTGAGGGGAAAGGGGGCAAGGAAAGGGCGGGAAACCGTGAGGGGAAAGGGCAGGGGCCAAGGGGACGCGCGGCTCCAAAAGGGCCCGGTTTGGCTCTAAATCACCCAAAAGGGCCTCAAATGCAGCTGAAATTAGCCAGCTGTGGCCGAACATCAGCCAAAGAGGATTTAAATTATCCAAGGGGTCTAAAATCCAACCAAAGGGGGCCTAGAATTGCCCAAAATTATTTACAACCATCACAAAATGGCCTAAAGTCACCCTTAAATCTCCAAAATGCACCTAAAATCCACCACAAAATCCAGAGTTTGCGAAAAATCCCCCAAACATGCTAGAACCAACACAAGAGATCCTAAAATCATCTTTAAAAGGCATGGTTTGACCTATAATATCCCAGAGGAACCAAAAATCCACCCAAATATGCCCAAAATCTTCAAAAAAAGGGACCCAACTCACATGGGCCTAACATCATCCAAAGGCATCTAAAATACCCCCTCAAATTTACCAGACTGGGCTGAAAATCAGACAAAGAATCCTAAAATCCATTGTAAAACTCCCCAGTTTATTCTAAAATTACCAAAACTTACCTAAACCGCAACAGATATGGCCTAAAATTGTCCAAAGGGCTCTAAACACATTCTAAAACTTCCCAGTTCACCCTAAAATCACCCAAACGGGCCTCAAACGCCACCCACATGGGTGTAAAATCATCCAAAGGGATCCCAAATCCCGCCTCAACCCCACCAGATTCGGCCGAAATTCAGCCACAGGGGCCTCAAATGCCCCCGCACAGGCTGGGGATCCCTGGCGGGAGCTGAAGCCCAGCCTAAAGCTGCCCCGCCCGGCCCAAAACGCCCCCGAGGGGCCGAGCCTGAGGCCGAGCCCGGCAGCGGCTCCGCGCTCGCTCCGGGCCCTCCGCGCTCGCTCCGGGCAGTTTTGGCCGCGGCCCCGGACGGGCCCGGGGCGGGACTGGGAGGGAGCAGGGAGGGCTCGGCAGGGCTCGGCCATTCGGGGCTCGCTTGGCCTCGGGGCCGTTGTGCTGGGAGTTGAGGGGCAATCGCTGCGGGCTGTGCAGACAATGATTGCCTTTGGGGCAGCTGGGCAATTTCGGGGGGTTGTGGATTCTGGGGGGCTCTATTGGTGCTTTGAGGGGGGGTGTTTTCATGGGAGAGTTTGGCGGTTTATTAATTTTTTTGGTTTCTTTTTTAAATTCGAGGGGTTTTACTGGGATTTTGTGGGGATTTTGTGGGAATCTCTGGAATTTTTAGGGGGGTTTTATTGGAATTTCTGGGGGATTTTGGGAGCCTTACTGGAATTTTGCAGGTGTTTAGATGGATTCTTTTGAGGTCTAGGTTGTTTGAGGAATTTTGGGTTTTTTTTTTTTTGTGGAATTTTTTGGGGTTTGTGGGTGTTGCCCAGATTTCTTTGGGTCTTGGGAGGATTTGTGGAGCTTCTGGGGGGTTTGGGGACATTTATGGGGGATTTGTGAGATTTAATTGGGATTTTGGAGAGTTTGTTGGGATTTCAAGAGATTTTGTGGGCTTTTATTGGGATTCTAGGATGTCCTAATGGGATTCTGTGAGATTTAATTGGGATTTCATGGGTTTTATTTGACTTTTGGGGCTTTTGAGGAGATCTCGTGGCCTCTCAGCCCTTCCCTACACCCAGGTATAAACCCAAAGCCCCCTAAGACCACCCGAGGTCCCCCAAAATTCCACTAAAACCCCAAAAAGACTCTAAAAATTACAGTAAGATACTCCAAAAGCCCAGAGAATCCCACAAAATACCAGTGAAACCCACTGAAATTAAAAAACTCCCAAAAATTTCAATGAATCCCCCGAAAAAACCAAACCCCCTGCAAAATCCCAATAAAATCCCTCAAAATCCAAAATTCCCCAAATCCACAAAACCCCCCCAAAACCCAGTAATTCTCCCTAAAAACCAAATAATTCCACCCTAAACAGCAAAATCCCCCAAAGCCCAAAAAAGCCACCCCAGAATCCCCAAAAACTCTCCCAAAATCCCCACAAAATCCAATCCCAAAAAAGCCCCCCAGAATCCCCCCACGCTCCCTGGGGCCGTCCTGGCTCAGGGGCACCGGCCGGTGGAACAGGAGCCACTTCAGGGGGCCCTTGGAGCTTTTTGGGGAGGGGGCACTGTTATAAATAAGAAGCTTGACTAGGCCAATATTCAAGCAGTAACCAATTTATTAATTAATGTGGTAAAGTATGAGCAAAACAGCGCTGGGTACAGTGGGGGAAGTTTTCCCTCCAACTGCACACCGATGGTTGGGGCGTACAGATATTTATAGGGGTGCACATAAGCTTTTCTCAGCAGTTTCTATTCCCAATTTTTACGTCACAATTCTATACACTATTGTGAGTTAGTTTTCTCAGGATGTACCCCAGAAAGGAGTATTCCCAGATGGTGGGGTCCGACTTCCGAAAGAAGAAAGAGGTCTCCCAGCTGGTGTGGTCCAGACTCCAGATGTGGGCCCACCTTTTAATTGCAAAGACTATAAATCTCATAGCAGTGATGTCCAGCTTCCCTTGGTCGAATCCATCAATCCTTGGGTTGATGTTCATCTTCCTTTCTCAAGCTGCTTTTTACTGTTTTGCTAAGGTGTTGAGATAAGCATATTTCCTTTACATATATTCTAAACTTATAATTTCAAAGTTCCTTACTACAAGTAATATTCTAAAATTATACTTCAAAAGGTTATTATTGCAAAGCTGTTTAATGCTTAGCTACGTGCAAAAAGTTCCTGTCCAGTAGCAACATCTTTAAAGCTTTATTTCAGATGCTATAAAAGTTAATTGCAAACAAAGGATAAGTTCAAAGGCCTTCTTCCATGCTTTACTCCCTCAGTTATTTTTTTGGAATTCATCCTTTAATTGTCCCATGATCAGTTTCCATACATATCACAATCATAAGCACACACGCTGCCTGTATGTACCTGACACGAAACACAGCTTTGTATCTCACAGCACCATGGGAAACCCCCAAAAAATGGGGGAGGGGGAACGCCTGTTGTGCCCCCTCTCCCCGAAACCCCCAGACCCCCGTTCAGGGTGGGCCTGGGACCCCCCAGGACCCCTCCAGGAACCCCAAACCCCCCCAGAGCCCCCCAAGGTTGGCCCAGGATCCCCAAAGCCCCCCCAGAACCCCCTGAGAGCCCCCAGACCCCAATCGGGCCCAGCCCAGGCTGTCCCCTGAGACCCCCCCAGACCCTTCCCAAGGCCCCTCCCCAGATCCCCCCAGGACCCTTCCAGGACCCCCCAGCCCCTCCCAAACCCGGCCCAGGACACTCCAGGCCCCCCAAAACCCCTCCCCCAGACCCCCAAAGAGCTCCCTACGACCCCTCCCCAAACCCCCCCGACCCCTCCCAGAGCCCCGCTCCAGACCCCTCCCGGCCCCCGGTGCCGCCTCAGCGCCCCCGGCCCCTCCCCAGACCCCCCGGGGGCCCGGCCCCGGCGGCCGAGGGGCGCCGCCTGCGGCTCGCCTCTGATTGGCTGCAGCGGCGCGGCGGAGGCGGGCGTTGCTGAGGGGAGCCGCGCGGTGATTGGGTGGTTTGGGGAAGTGCGGCGCGGTGATTGGTTGGTTCGGGGCGCGGCGCAGGGATTGGCTGGGGGAGCCCGCGCGCGCGGCGGAGGCGGGAGATGTTGAGGTCAGAGCTGCTGAGGCGGAGCTGAGGTGGGGCCGGGGGAACCTGGGGGGCTGTGACAGGGAATAGGGGGTGTGCGGTGGGTTTGGGGGGGAGTGAGGGGGCTCTAGGGAGCTTTGGGGGAAGCTTGACAGGGTCTGGAGCGTTCTCAGGTGGGTTTAGGGCGATCTGAGGGGAATTGAGGTGGTCTGAGGGGATTTTGGGGGGATTGCGAGAGGAACTGAGGGGGTTTCTGAGGGGATCTGGAGGTTTCTGAGGTGGGTCTGGGGGGCATTTAGGGGAGTCTGAGGAGAGTTTATTGGGTTTGGGGGGATTGAGGGGTCTGAGAGGGATTTGGGGCAGTCTGATGGGATTTGGGGAGTCTCAAGTAGGTCTGGGGTCAATTTTGCGGGGAACTGGGGGGGTCTAAGGGTAATTGGGGGGGGGGGGTTTGGGAGGCCAGGGTGGTCCTGGGCCAACCTTAGGTGGAGTCTGGGAGGTTTGGGGTTCCTGGAGGGGTCCTGTGGGAGATTTGGGGGTACCGGGGGGTCCCAGGCCCACCCTGAACGGGGGTCTGGGGGTTTTGGGGAGAGGGGGCACAACATGCATTCCCCCTCCCCCATTTTTGGGGGTCTCCCATGGTGCCCCCTCCCCAAAAAGCTCCGAGGGCCCCCTGAAGCGGCTCCTGTTCCACCGGCCGGTGCCCCTGAGCCAGGACGGCCCCAGGGAGCGTGGGGGGATTCTGGGGTTTGGGGCGGGTTTTTGGGGATTTTGGGTTGGCTTTTTTGGGCTTTGGAGAATTTTGTTTGGAGTTTAGGGGGAACTGTTGGGGTGTTTGGAGAGATTTATTGGGTTTTTTGGGGGGGTTACACAATTTTGGGGAGTTTTGTTAATTTGGAGCGTTTTGGTTTTTGAGCGATTTTATTGGGGTTGTTTTTTGTTTGTTTTTTTGCTTTTTTTTGAGGGGGGATTCATTGAAAGTTTTGGGAGTTCTTTTTAAATTTTGGTGAGTTCCACTGGGATTTCGTGGGATTCTCTGGGGTTTTGGAGGGTTTCATTGGGATGTTTAGGGGATTTGTGGGGTTTTAGTGGAATTTTGGGGGGAGGCTTTGGGTTTATACCTGGGTGTAGGGAAGGGCTGAGAGGCCACGAGATCTCCTCAAAAGCCCCAAAAGTCAAATAAAACCCATGAAATCCCAATTAAATCTCACAGAATCCCATTAGGACATCCTAGAATCCCAATAAAAGCCCACAAAATCTCTTGAAATCCCAACAAACTCTCCAAAATCCCAATTAAATCTCACAAATCCCCCATAAATGTCCCCAAACCCCCCAGAAGCTCCACAAATCCTCCCAAGACCCAAAGAAATCCTGGCAACACCCACAAACCCCAAAAAATTCCACGAAAAAAAACCCCAAAAATTCCTCAAACAACCTAGACCTCAAAAGAATCCATCTAAACACCTGCAAAATTCCAGTAAGGCTCCCAAAATCCCCCAGAAATTCCAATAAAACCACCCAAAAATTCCAGACAACCCCACAACATTCCCAGAAAATCCCAGTAAAACCCCCCGAATTTAAAAAAGAAACCAAAAAAATTAATAAACCGCCAAACTCTCCCAGAAAAACACCCCACCCCTCAAAGCACCAGTAGAACCCCCCAGAATCCACAACCCCCCGAAATTGCCCAGCTGCCCCAAAGGCAATCATTGTGTGCACAGCCCGCAGCGACTGCCCCTCAACTCCCAGCACAACGGCCCGAGGCCAAGCGAGCCCCAAATGGCCGAGCCCTGCCGAGCCCTCCCTGCTCCCTCCCAGTCCCGCCCGGGCCCGTCCGGGGCCGCGGCCAAAACTGCCCGGAGCGAGCGCGGAGGGCCCGGAGCGAGCGCGGAGCCGCTGCCGGGCTCGGCCTCGGGCTCGGCCCCTCGGGGGCATTTTGGGCCGGGCGGGGCAGCTTTAGGCTGGGCTTCAGCTGCCGGCAGGGATCCCCAGCCTGTGCGGGGGCATTTGAGGCCCCTTTGGCTGAATTTCGGCCCAATCTGGTGGGGTTGAGGCGGGATTTGGGATCCCTTTGGATGATTTTACACCCATGTGAGTGAATTTAATCATCTGTGAGTGATTTTAGGTCTCTGGTTTTGGTGATTTTGGGCTCATTTGAGTAGTTTTTTTGGTTCTTTGGGAGACTTTACACCAAACAAAGTAGTTTAGGATGACTTTTGGTCCTCTTGTGTTGGTTTCAGGCACATGTGCGTGATTTTAGGTCAACTTAGGTGATTTCTGACAAAACTGGATGAATTTGCGGCTCATTCGGGAGATTTGAGGCTGAAGCAGGTACGTGCAGCGTGGATTTTAGGCGCATTTTGGAGATTTAAGGGTGACTTTAGGCCATTGTGAGGGAGGTGTAAACCAGTTTGGGCAATTCTAGGCCCCTTTGGTGGGGTATTAGACCCCTTTGGATAATTTTAATCTTCTTTGGCTGATGTTCGGCCACAGCTGGCTAATTTCAGCTGCATTTGAGGCCCTTTTGGGTGATTTAGAGCCAAACCGGGCCCTTTTGGAGCCGCGCGTCCCCTTGGCCCCGGCCCTTTCCCCTCACGGTTCCCGCCCTTTCCTTGCCCCCTTTCCCCTCAGGGTTGGGCCTTGGGGAACGGGGAGGAGGAGGAGGGAGGGAGGAAGAGGCCGAGCGGCAGCAGGAAGAGCAGGAGAAGGGGACAGAAGGAATCTGGTGCCTCTGGCGCTGCCTGAAGTGGCCGCAGCCCCGGGAGCATCCCCCCCCGTGCCGCAGGTGCCCGGGCAGGGGGAGCTGGGCCCAAATCTGCCGGGGGGTGCCTGGCTTTGGGGTTTTTTGGGGGGGATGTTTGGAGCTGGCAGGGCTGCAAAGCCGAGCCGCAGATGGCCCTCGGGGGGACACGGGGGGTCCCCGGGAGGTGTTTTTGGAGGGTCCCAGGGCCGGCAGTGGCTGCTCCCAGTGTGAGCCCAGTTGGCCCCCCCGTGTGCTTCCAGTTTCCTCGGCACACCCAAGATGTCCCTCCCAATTCCCTGTTGATGCAATTTGCTCCCAGCAAGGTCCCACCCAGTTCCTCCCGCTCCCAGTTCTCCCAATTCTCCCCTTGCTTCCTAGTACTCCCAGTATGATCCAGTCTCTCCCTGTAGGTTCCCAGTTCCAACTTGCCCTCAGCATGTTCCCACCCCCAGCACATAGCTCCCAGTCTGGTCCCAGTCCCACCTGTATGGTCTCAGACTCCCAGTACATCCCAGTTCCTGAACATTCTTGTTCACCTGAGCATGGTTCACCCCCAGTTGCCCAGTTCCTCTAAAGATGTGTTGGCTCCCAGCATGGGCCTGGTAGCTCCCAGTAACCCCCAGTCAGGGTCCAGTCACACCACTGTAATCCCAATATGATTGTAGCCACTCCCAGTATGATCCCAGTTGCCGTCATTGCCAGCATGCCCAGTAGCCTCCAGTGTGATCCCCAGTGACTCCCAGTTCCCAGTTGCTTCACTGTTGTTATTCCCACTTCTTCCCAGTTGCTTTCAGCACAATTGCAGTTGCTCTAACCACTCCCAGTCATTGCTCAGCATGTTCCAGTCACCCCCACTGTGATCCCAGTTGCTCCCAGCATGGGCCCAGCTGTTCCCAGTGTGGTTCCATCACTCCACTATGGTTACAGACCCTCCCAGTATGGTCCCAGTTGAACCCAGTTGCCCCTGCTATAGTCCCAGTCACTCCCCCAGATGATCCCAGTCCCTCTCAGCATGGTCCTGCTCACTCCCAGTTGCCCCCAGGGGTGGTCCCAGTTCTCCCCAGCATGGTCCCAGCTGTTCCCAGGGAGGTTGCAGTCCCCCCAGGATGGTCACAGGCACTCCCAGTATATCCCAGTTGCCCCCAGCATGTCTGCAGTCATTTCCAGGCACTGCCAGTGGCCCCAGTAAGGTGTCAGTTATCCCAGTGTGATCCCCCAGTCATGCCCAGAATATCCCGGTTGCCTCCAGCGTGCATCCAGTCTTTCCCAGTTCCTCCAGTTTGCTTGCAGCATGATCCCAGTTTCTCTCAGCTGCTCCCAGTAGCCCAAAGTGGGATCCCAGTCGTCGGTTTCAACCCCAGGATGATCCCAGGAAGCTCCAGTTTGATCCCAGTCACATGCCAGCCCTCCCAGTGTGGTCCCAGTATAATCCCAGTTGCTTCCAGTCTCTCCCAGTGTGGTCCCAGCTGCCTCCAGCATGGTTCCAGTTGCATCTTGGATCAAGCCAGTCAGTCCCAGTCTGATGCCATTTGTTCCCAGTGTGCTCCCAGTTGCTCCCAGTCAGGCCCAGTGTGGGGGATGATGTGCAGGGTGTGTTCCCAGTCACTCTCAGATCCTCCCAGTGTCAGTCCAGTCCCTCCCAGTATGATCCAAATGTGAGCCCAGTGTGCTCCCAGTCACTGCCAGTATGAACCAGTTGTGCTCCACATGGTTCCAGTTGCTCTCTTGCACCCTCCCTTTTGTTCCAGTCACTCCCAGTGTAGCCTAGTTGCCTGCAGCATGTTCCCAGTCAGTCCTAGTTTGTTCCAGTAGGATCCCATTTGCTGCCAAGCACTCCCAGTCAGCCTCAGTGTAGTGGCACTGACTGCCAGGACGATCCCAGTCAGCTCCAGCATGATCCCAGTTGATCCCAGTATAAGCCCAGTTGTTTCCAGTCACCCCCCGCATGCAGCCAGTCACTCCCAGTTGTTCCCAGTTGGGTTTTTGGGGGATGTCTGGAGAATGCAGCAGTCCAAGGCTGAGCGGGAAAGGCCCCTTGGGGGGACATTGGGGGTGCCGGTGGCAGCTGCCGGCAGAGGCAGCCTGGAGGAGCAGAGCCCTGTGTCCGCCAGGAGCCCAAAGTGGGGAGCCCAGAGAGGGGGGAGCGGCGCCATTGGCGGGAGCCTCAAGAGCCTGGAGAGGGGCAGGGGGGACTCCTTGGAGCCCCTGCAGCCCAAAGCAGAGCGTGAGGGGAGAAGGGAGCCCAAAAGGGAGCCCAAAAAGCCCCGGCATCCCTGCATGGGGAGAGCGGAGAGGGGGGAGCTTTTGGGATTGCTGGGACTGCCAGCAGCCTGGGCAGGGCGGGCACCCAGGAGAAGGGGGACCCCCAATCCAAGCGTGACCCCAGCAGCTGGGACAGGGGGAACCCTGAACACCAGAGGGGAGGGAGCAGGGATGGGGAACTACTGGGAGGCTTTTCCAGGGCTGAATCTTGGTGTTTAATAAAAATCTTGGGAGGTTTTATTTGCCCCACATGCCTCGTGATCTCTAGAGCTGGACATGGGCAGAGGGACCTTCAAACTCACCATGCTCATCCCTTGTTTTCCCCAAATCAGGATTTCCCATTGCCAAGCCCTGGGAGGCTGTGAGGAAGAGGAAGATGCCCCGGGACACGCAGGCAGGTGAGGAGGAAGTCAGTGCCCCTTTGCCCCTGTGTCCTGCTCCATCTCCCAGCCCAGCACGGCCCCGGCTGCAGCACAGCCCCTGTGCCGGGGACGCCCTGGGGCATCTCCTTGCCCTTGCCTGTGGCCCGGAGGCAAATGCCATCCTCTGCTTGTCCTTCCTCCCCCAGAGCAGGAGCTGAGGCTGGAGAGCAGGGAGGACAAATCCCCGGGGCAGAAGCTCGTGGCAGAGGCCGTTTGGAGCGGCTCCACAGCGCAGGAAGCCAACGGGGAGGAAAAAGCCCGGAGATGCCGCACGAGGAGGGGCTGCAAAGGCAGATGGCGGCGATCTGAGGGGGAAAGACCCAGCCTGGGCCGGGAAGGCGGCCGGAGATGGAGCCAGAGCTCGGAGGTGGTGCCCCATGAGCAGCTCCATGCTGGGGAGAAGCCCCACACGTGCGTGGAGTGTGGGAAGAGCTTCAGGTGGAACTCTGAGCTGATCAAGCACCAGAGGACCCACACTGGGGAGAGACCCTACGAGTGTGATCAGTGCAGGAAGAGGTTTAAGACCAGCTCTGATCTCCTGGTGCACCAGCGCACGCACACAGAGGAGAGGCCCTTCCGCTGCCCCGACTGCGGGCAGGGCTTCAGGCACAACGCCCATCTTGTCGTGCACCGGCGCATCCACACTGGGGAGAGGCCCCATGTGTGTGGGGAATGTGGGAAGAGCTTCAGGCACAGCTCCCACCTGATCCTGCACCAGAGGACCCACACTGGGAAACGGCCCCACGAGTGTAGGGAGTGTGGGAAGAGCTTCAGGCAGCGTTCTACCCTGATCAGGCACCAGACGACCCACACTGGGCAGAGGCCCTATGAGTGTGATCAGTGCAGGAAGAGGTTTCGGATCAGCTCCAGTCTCCTCCGGCACTATCAGAGTCACACAGAGCAGAGGCCCTTCCGCTGCCCCGACTGCGGGAAGGGATTCAGGCAGAACTCCACCCTCATCACCCACCGGCGCATCCACACCGGGGAGAGGCCCTACGAGTGTCCCCAGTGTGGGAAGAGCTTCTCACAGCGCTCCCACTTGACCCGACACCAACGGAGGCACCGGTAAGGGGAGCCCTGCGAGTGCCCCGAGTGCAGGAAGAGCTTCATGCACTGCTCCATCTCCATCCCCCGCTGGTGGAGCCACGCTGGGCACAGCCCTGGTGACCCACATTCCCTGTGATCCATGCTGTAAACACGCCTGCCTGCTTCTCCTCTTGGTTTGGCCTTGATATCTTTCTCTTCTCCATCTCTTTGCCCTCCAAAAGCCAAGAGGGATGGATCTGTCACCTCAAAACCACTCAAATCCCTCTGAAAACAACTGAATTTTAACCCATGAAGGCTCAATGCCACCTCAAGTCGCTTCTTGCCTCCTCAAAAAGCCTCAATCCCACACCAAACTCACTCCATTCCACAGCCACCAGGGTGGGATGGGGTTGGGAGGGGATTGGGAGCAGTGGGATCCCAGTTTGGAGGAGGGGTGGGGATTGTGTGGGGCTGGCTGGGTGGGATGGGTTTGACAGCAAATAAAACTTTCAGAGTTTCTGATTTCTGTCCCGTTCATTCTCAGTCAGCTCTGTTTGCAGAGTGCCTCCTTCTCAGGTGATGAAATTCGTATAAAAATCCCATTTTTTAAATCATCCAACCCAAACAATCCAAAAACCAATATCCATATAAAACCACACACCCACAATTAAATTTTGAAAAATATTTTAAAAATTTTTAGAGACTTTGGGTTGTTATTAAAGTTTATTTGCTTGGTTAAAATATATGAGCCATTATAATGGTGTTGGTTTTGTGTTTGGTGTATTTGTAATAGGAATTGTTTTACTAAGGTGGATTAGATTGTATGCTTGGTTTCTTAGATATTTTTTATCTGAAGTATATTGGTTATTGAGGTAATACCTTCAAAAGGTATTTTTTGGTATATAATTTGTTTATTTATATGTATTGGTAATGTTATAGCAATAGTTGTTGTTGTTTTGCTTGAATCATTATTGGAGTATTGTAAGGAAGAGTTGAAATTATTATATTTCATTTTTATTCTAATTTATTTCACTTTAAGTACAATCTATTGATTTATAATTTTATTGTAATTTGTTGAGAGAATAAGAAGGAAGTTCAAGGGCAGGAACATTTTTTCCTGGCTGGGAACTGGAATTCCAGACCCTGGGAGTGTGAGCAGGACCACCCAGACTGGGCTCAAACATGGGCTGGGATCAAACATGGGCTGGGAGCGCATGGGATGGGACCGAACAGATCAGGATGACACAGACTGGGATAAACTGGGCTGGGATTATATGGACTGGGGCCGGATGGGCTGGGATGGCACGGGCTGGGATGGCACGGGCTGGGAAAAAGCATTGGCTGCCCTTGGCTCCTTTGGCTCCCATCCAGGGCTAAAGGCGGCCCCACCAAGCTGGCTGGATCCTGTTTGGGGGTCCCATCCCCTCTTTTCCCGCGCTCTGCCGCCCCTTCCCCATCGTTGTCCCAGTGCCCAGTCCCCTCCCCCGTGCTCGGTTTTGGGGGTTCCAGGCCCCTCCTGCTCCGTTTGGGGGTCCCGAACGGCCCCTTGGTTTAATTTGGGGCCCCCGGCGCCCTTCTCAGCGCGCCCCCCCGCTGCCCCCCGCGGCCGGGGGGGCTCCCAGCGGCACCAGTGCCCCCAGTGCGGCCCCAGCTGCCCCCGCCCGCCCCATGCCCATGGCCAGGGTCACCTCCCCCCTGCCCAAATTCCGCTGGCGGGGAGCGCGGGGCGCTGCGGGCCCGCCCGGACACTGATGAGTCAGAGCCGTTTCGCGCTGGCCGCGGGAGCAGCTGGGGACCCCCGGGAGCCCCTCGGGTTTGGGGCTTTCGATCCCCCCTCGGCCCTCGGGGCGGCCCTGGGGCCACCCCAGCACCCCCAAAATGGGGAGGCTCCCGGAGCCCTTCGGAGCCGCCAGCAATGGGCTGGAAGCGGCAGCAGCCGCCCCAGAAAGGGATCGAAGGCTCCGCGCCGGGAATGGGGGAGGCTCTGGGGATGGCTCCGATCCGCACTGGGGCGGGCTGCGATTGAGGGAGGCTCCGTTCAGCGGCTGCGGAGGGGCTGCGGCTGGGGAGGGGTCCGCGACTGTGGGCATGGCTCCATCCCGGGACTGGGCCGGGCTCTCTGCCCTTCCCGATCCCAATCCCGTTCCAGTTCCCAATCCCGATCCCGCCGCTGTTTCCAGGGAATGGCTCCGATCTCAACCCCGACCCCCCCCCAAACCTGGAGGGGTCAAACATTGGGGTCAAACAACCCAAATCCTGGGGTCAACTCCCCCCGACCCCAAATCCTGGGGTTTGAAACATCTGGGGTGTCCAACTGCCCTGATCCCAAAGTTTGGGGTCAAACCCCCTGATCCCTAAATCCTGGGTACAAAAACCCCCAAATCCCAAACCCCCAAATCCCAAGCCCCCAAATCCTGAATCCCTGAGCCCCGAGATGTCAGACCAGCCCAAACCCCAAATTTTAGGATCAAACCTCCCCAATCCCTGAAGTTTGGAGCCATGACCCCCCCCCCCCAATTCCCAACCCCCCAAATCCACTCCAGGCCTGGGGGCGCAGTGGGATTTGTTTGGAGTTTGTTTGGGGTTGTTTGGGGTTTGTTTGGGGCAGCTCCAGGTGCAATGTCTGCAGAGAGACCCTGGGTACAGTGCTGGGAAAAAAAAGGGGGTTGGGGTGGGAATTGGGGGATTCAGGATGGGGAAAGATTCTGGGTGGGAAAAGGAGATTTGGGGTGGGGAAAGGGGATTTGGGGTGGGAAAGGAGATTTGGGATGCACAAAGATGGATTTGAGGTGGAAAAACGGGATTTGTGTTGGAGATTTTGGGTGGAAAAGGGAGATTGGGATCGGAAAGGGGATTTGGAGACACACAAAGGACTTGGGGTGGGAAAAGGAGAATTTGTGGTGGGAAAAGGAGGATTTGGGGTGGGAAAAGGAAATTTGGGGTGCACAAAGGATTTGGGGTCAAAGCAGAACATTTGGGATGAAAGAGATTTTGGAATTGAAAAGAGGAGGATTTGGGATTAAAAAAGGAGGATTTAGGATAAAGAAAGGAGGATTTGGGCTGAGCTGAACTTACCTGGGGTAGCAGGGGAGCGGGGGGCAGTTTGGGGCAGGGTCAGGACTATTTTGGGGGCAGTTTTCTGGGATTTTGGAGTATTTCTCTGGGAATTGGGGGGCAGTTCTATGGGACTTGGGAGCAGTTTTATGGGATTTAGGGTGTTTTGGGGAGGTTTTGAGTGATTTCAGGGTATTTTGACGGGAATTGGTGGTGGTCTGGAGGGACTTTAGGGTGTTTCTGTGGGATTTTGGCGCAGCTTGAAGGGATTTGAGGTGTTTTGGGGCAGCTTTAGGGTATTCAGGTGCAATTTCAAAGGATTTTGGGGATGTTTGGAAAGATTTGGGGTGTTTTGGGGTAGGTTTTGGGTATGTAGGGGCAGGTTTGAGGCAGTTTCTCAGGATTTTGGGCTATTTCAGGCCTGGTTTCTTTGTTTTGGTTTTTTTTTGGGGGGGGCTTTGGGGTGTTTTGGTGGGGTTTGGGGTGTTCTGGGTCCCTTTTTGGCCAAGGAGATCTGTGGAGGATCAGTAACGGGCCATCACGCCATGATCAGTGTGATCAAGTGCAGCTGATTTATTGCAAACAGCAAGCCATATTTATACTGTGTGCTGCTGTTCACGTCTCAAGCTAATACAGGATTGGTCAAATCCTTCTACGCACGCAGTTTAATATTTCAGTTAATTTTAGTCTTTCTTCTCCCTGCATCTCACTGTGGTTTTCTTGTCTGCCTTTGCATCCTGAACCGTGTGCTTCTGAGCGTGTTCTTCTTCTCTCGTGTCCTTGGAGGGCACTGTGACCTTGCTCAGTTTCTGTGAAGGCTGGATGGTGCATATGCTGCACATGGCCATTGTCCTGCAAAAACCTCACAGCAGGGAACCTCATGGAGCCATGGGTCAGCTGTGACAATGCGGGTCCAAGGACACCACGGTGACACTGGGAACCTCATGGAGCCATGGGTCAGCTGTGACAATGCAGGTCCAGGGACACCACGGTGACACTGGGAACCTCATGGAGCCATGGGTCAGCTGTGACAATGCGGGTCCAGGGACACCACGGTGACACTGGGAACCTCATGGAGCCATGGGTCCGTGGTGACTCCGTGGGGCCTCTCGGAACTGAGGAGTCCATGGTGACTGACAGGCAGGATGTCTTTACCGACGATTCGATGGCTGAAGGGAGGGGTGTTAACATCTTTGAAATGGGTCTCAGTGTCTCTGCTAACATCAAGCAACAGGTTTATTACAGAGCCCGGGCAGCTTGGCTCCTGAAACAGACAAGTGGGTCTGCCCGAGCTTGAGTTTCTGAGCTTTGGGTTAAAAGGACAGGTTCAGGAGGGGAATATGGGCTAGGGGTTAAGGAAGGCTGTACCTTCCCAGTACCTCAGCCCCTGGGGAAAGGAGGAGGGCAACGTGCGGCCAGGAGCTCAGGATAAAAGGAGGCTGCGCCCTCTGAAACCTCGAGAGAGAAAACCCCGTGGGCGTGTGCCCTGATGGATTCTCTCCCTTTGTTCCAATAAAGTTGAAGGATTCCTCTGTCTCCTTCCTGGACACTGGCTTTTCATCGCCTGATTTTCCACACATGACACTTTGGAATGTCACGGAACCAAGGAGCCCTTGTGACACATCAAGGCCCCTCTGGAGCAAAGAAACCACTGCTGACAGTGCAGAAACTCATGGAACCAAGGGGCCATTGTGACAGTGCAGATGCAAGGACACCATGGTGGCACTGTGGAACCTCATGGAAGCAGAGAGACCATTGTGACACTCTGGTGCCTCACGGAATCAGGGGGACCATTGTGAAACTCAGCACCCCAATGGCAGCAAGGGTCACGGATGAAGCTGTGGGGCCCGTAGAACCAAGGAGCCTTTGTGACACAGCGGGGCCGCAGGGAGCCCAGGGGCCATGGTGCCACTGCAAGGGCTCAGGGGAGCCAAGGGGCCATGGTGACACTGCAGAAGAAAGGAGAGCACTGCGACACTGCAGGGACTGGTGGAATCAAGGAGACCATTGGGACACTGTGGGGCCCCATGGAACCAAGGGCACAGGGAGCAGGTGGGGCTGGTTTGGCCTCCCGGGGGCTGCTGGACTGTTGCCTCTGCTGAGGCTCGGCGACCTGGTTCAGGAAGGGCACGGCAGCCACCTCAGGTTTTCTCGGGCCAATTACTCACAGACACCAATGTGGTGGACGGTAAATGGCGTTTATTTCCTGATTTCGCAGCCTTATATAACTTGCGCTTACATCATTTCCATATTCTTGCACAACAAGCATGGAGAGGGGAGGTCCTATCTTTCCATACAGCGCGTGGTCTTCCGACCGCCTGTCCCTACCTAACCACACTTCCCCCCCCTCCATGATTAACAAAATGCGATAATTCAGCGTCCTTAAACAGCAGGTTATTAGATAATCAAAGCTATTAAACTTGTCAGTATCATTGTTAGCTGTTAAAAATGTTTAACACGTTCTACCTAAAGCAACTGTTGGCATTCAACTAGCATAATGTTAACTGAGTTCAAGCGATTCTTAACAAAGGAAACTATCTTATTCAAAATGCAGGGTCCAAACATTACTGTCAAAAGCAACATAACACAAGGGCCTATAAGAGTAGAAATGAGGGTGGTAAGCCACGGAGATTGATTGAACCATGACTCGAACCATCCCTGCTGGCTCTCCCTTTCCCTTTTTCTCGAGGCTAGCCTTTCCCTCAGTTCTGCCATCGAGTCTCGCACGACTCCTGTGTGATCTGCATAGAAGCAGCACTCTTCTCTTAGAGCAACACACAGACCTCCCTGCTGCATGAACAGGAGGTCCAGACCTCGCCTATTCTGCAGGACAACCTCCGAAAGGGAGGAAAGGGACTTTTCCAAAAGGGAGATAGATTCTTCTATTTTCTGCAAATCCTCATCGATGGTTGCTTGTAGCTGGGAGAGTCCCCGCCGCTGGGTCACAAGGGCTGAAACACCTGTACCCGTGCCAACGGCCCCCAAACCAAGGAGCATTGCAAAGGTGATGCTAGTAATCACCTCCCTCTTGCGAAGCTGGTGAGATTCGTCAGAGAGGAGATGCATTTCTTCTTCCCGGTGATATAAAACCCTGGGAACGATAAGAACCTGGACACAGAGATCAACAGAGGGATTGAAATGATCAAGGTACACGCAAGGGCTGACTCCGGACTGACGGCACAAGCACTTTGTATCTTTTTCCAGTCTGTAAGTGGAGTACCCTTTGTTTGTTCCCTTCTTGTTGGCGCAAGAGAGCTGTCACTTCTAGTCTTACTTGTGCTAACTTCCTCATGTTCCGAGTCTGAGTCGGTGGCGGACCGGCTGTCTGACCACTCATCCCTGCTAGTGTCTGACTCCGAGGTGGAAGCTGACTGACTAGATAGTTCTGGGCTCCTGTACCTTTTTGTGGAGCTCCTCCCTCGCTCTTTCTTGCGATGGGTGGGTCGATCCTTCCCCCTGCGGTCACTCTGCCCCCTACTCTCGGAAGGCTTAGCCATATAAAGGCATGTTTTGCGGCGCATGTTCTGATTGGGCTTATCGCCTTTATCCGCAATCTCCACCCTTCCAAAACCACTCTTGCTACCCCCCTTATCTCGAGCTTCCTGTTGTTTCCTCTCGCCCGCGCTCACCACACTCGACGGTTCCTCTTTTTGTCTGCCCGCAATGTCTGTGCCCCACCCTTCAGCCCGCTGCGCGGCGCCATTTTTAGGGGCATAGGGAGGGGGTCTGTCCCAGGCTTCCCCCGTTTCTAATTCAACAGCAACACTTCTGACCTCGTCAAGTAAATCATCCCACACCGATTTCTGCTGTCCCGCCAGTGGCGACTTGGGAGTAGGGCTGGATGGGCAAGGCGCCGAAGGGCGATCGTCTCGCTCTGGGGAGACGCTGGCCCCGGTCAAAAGGTCGCTTTCTGAGGTTTGCATTGTTGCGCCAACCCCGAGTTTAGGAGTGACAAGCAAGCAGTCTTGAGCAGCTTTCCAAGTTTCCTGCTCTTGTAGAGCAGTTTGCAGAGCCTGCACAACTTTACTCCATGATTTGAGGCATTTCCCACTACCGGAGGACATAGTGTCCTCTGCCAAAGCTTTAGTGCACTTATCCCATATCTCCGAGTGGAGTATCTCCACCGGGCGGTCAATAACACCTATTTGCAAAAGTCTAGTAACAGCAGTAGTGAATTCTTTGGGCTTACAATCAATGCCCCATTGCTTATGCAATTGTAATACGAGCTTCGCGAGCGCTTCCATTCTCCTCGCAGGTCCGGGAGCGTCCTCCCCGCCGGGCTGGTCCAGCCGCTCCGGCCGCCGTTCACCCGTCCAGGCGAATCCCGTCCCCTGTCTTTTGTTTCCCGGGTTTCGGCACCACTTGTTGCCTCTGCTGAGGCTGGGCGACCTGGTTCAGGAACGGCACGGCAGCCACCTCAGGCTTGCTCGGGCCAATTACTCACAGACACCAATGTGGTGGACGGTAAATGGCGTTTATTTCCTGATTTCGCAGCCTTATATAACTTGGGGTTACATCACTTCCATATGCTTGCACAGCAAGCGTGGAGAGGGGAGGTCCTATCTTTCCGTACAGCGCGTGGTCTTCCGACCGCCTGTCCCTACCTAACCACATCGAGGAGTCGCCTTCACCTTGGGGAGATCTCGAGATAGCTAGCTGACTCGAGGGTTTTTATTAGAATTTTCTATTGAAAGTTGGGAAGGAGGGGGGAAAAAGACACAATAGTCTTATGATCTCATCTGCTCAGCAGTGGGGGAGAGCCATTGTTTTCTTGGTTCAGTAGTCACTACCTGCAGGCAAACATCTCCGTTTGATCAGCTGTTCTCCCCCACACACACTGCCCCCCTCCCCTCCCAGCTTAGAGGTTTCAGTCCTTGGGGAGAAAAGGAGTCTTTTCCATAGAGGGGTCTCATGTCTCAGTCTTGGAGGGAGTGGCTTCTCCCATCTCAGTCCATCTGTCACGGTGGTTGTACAGTAGATGAAGGGTCTTCTGTGGAGACCACCAAAAGGTCATTCCAGAAAAGAGTCCAGCCAGGCTTGGGAGTGGAAAACTCCAGGCCATTGTCGCAGAGCAGATACCGGCCAAGAAAGGTCAAGGTGCCCCTTCTCCTTTCACTAGGTCCAGTGTTCCAATACAGCAAACACACCTGCAAACAATGGCTCAGCAGGCCAGAAGCTCTGCTCCAGGCCTCAGCACCCTGGCACGCTCCCACCAAACCAGCATGTCAAAAGAGGATCCTCTTTCGCTGGTCCCGGTTTCTGCCTTTTTCACGATGATCGTGAGGCAGATGAGAGAAATTTTGGACAGAGTCTTACAGGAAGGAAGGAAGGAAGGAAGGAAGGGAGGGAGGGAGGGAGGGAGGGATTCAGATCTAGTCCTTCCGGAAATGTGGTGCTTGCTGGCACTTCCAGTTCCCAGATCTGGATATTTCTCTATTCTGGCACAGACCAAGTGCAGCAATTTGCTGGCACAGAAATCCCAAACCCAGCAACTTCCTGGTACTTGCACCTACTATATAAACCTTCTTGGAAACATACTTGCATACGTACTATATAAGCCTTCTATCAAACCTTAAAAATTCTCTACAAATTCATTTCCAACATTTCTGGGTCTGGCACCGCCCAGATCTGGTGTTTGCTGCCACCACCAGTGCCCAGATCTGGAAATTTCCTTGTTCCAACACAGCCCAAGTGCAGCACTTTTCAGGCAAAGAAAGACAAATCTGGCCATTTTCCGTTGCCAGCTCTGTCACTGCCCAGACCTGGACTGCCATTGCCCGGATCGGAAAACTTCCCGGTGCTGGCAGAGCCCCAGTCCAGCCATTTGCTGGCAAAGAAAGCCAAAACCCGGCAGCTTCACGGTGGTGGCACCAGCACTACCCAGATCTGCTGTTTGCTGCGCCAGCGCCCAGATATGGAAACTTCCCACTGCCGCCACAGCCCAAGTCCAGCAATTTTCTGGCACAGAAAGCCAAAACCCAGCAATTTCCTGGTGCCAGCACCGCCACTGCCCTGATCTGCTGTTAGCTGGCACTACCTGTGCCCACATTTGGCAACATCCCAGTGCTGGCACAACCCAAATGCAGCAATTTTCTGGCAAACAAAGCCAAAGCCAAAGGGCAGCGTCCTCTTACTGGCACCAGCACCGCGCAGATCTGGTGTTTGCTGCCACTGCCTGTGCCCAGATCCGGACATTTCCTGGCTGCGGTGCAGCCCAAGTGCAGCAATTTTCTGTCAAAGAAAGACAAAACCCAGCAACTTCCTGGTGCCAGGACGGTCACTGCCCAGATCTGGTGTTTCCCGGAACTGCCAGTGCCCAGATACAGAAATTTCCCGATAGCCATGCAGCCCAAGTGCAGCAATTTTCTGGCAAAAACGCCACAATCTGGCAATTTTCCATTGCCGCCTCTGTCACCACCCAGACCCAGAGTTTCCCAGCACTGCCAGTGCCCAGATTCCAAAACTTCCCAGTTCTGCCAGGGCCCAAGTCTGGCAGATTTCTGTCGCTGGCAACGACACGATCAAGATCTGCTGTTTGCTGGCAGCACCAGCGCCCAGATCTGAAAACTTCCTGGTGCCGGCACAGCCCAAGCCCAGTGCCAGCAAATGACTGGCACTGAAAGCCAAAAGCTGGAAATCTCCAGGTTCTGGCTCCAGCACCATCCAGACCTGGTGTTTGCAGGGACCGCAAGTGCCCAGATTTGGAAATTTCCGGTGCCTTCACAGCCCAGGTCTAGCAACTTGGTTTTTAGCTGGCTTAGGCAGAGAAGTTCCTCAGACTGTGACTTTGCTTTTCCTTGGAACTGTTTAAACATGCTCTGGACTGAAAACCCAGAAAAACACCGGCAGCTCACACCTGTGGCCCACCGAGGTCTGGGACGCTGCATTCCAGCGCCAGAGGGACTTGGAAGAGACCGAGTGAGCCAACTACAAGCCACAAAATGGACTTGCTGAATTTGCCATCTCTTCAGAGCTGTGAGACGTTTCAGTTATTATTATTCATTTTTCAGGCTTGTCAATACTTTTCTTGTGAAATAAACAGGTTGTTTCCACTTTTCTCCAGGGAAGTCTTCTCCTGAACTAGTAGGGGGAGGGGCTGCTTGAACTTGCTTTCTAGACAGACCCCTTTTGGAGGGTTCCTCCCAAAATTTGCCCAAAACCAGCACAAGCAGGCACAATGAAAACGTCAGCAGTGGCACAACTCCCCAGCCCACCAGGAAAAGAAAGGGCATGTCAACTGCTCCAAACGTTTGTCCTGCTTTGCTGCAAAAGTCCTGCTGCACACACAATGCAGTGTGCAAAGCCAAGGGAAGCTGCAACTGCTGGCAAATCTTGGGACAGCAGCTCCACCTTGTTCTCCAGGAGAGGTTCTTGAGAAGAGCAGACAGGAGAAGATTCCTGGAAAACTGAAACAGCTTTCCAGAAGTGAAATGAGAATGAAAGAAACATCCAAGATGGTTTCCTCCATTGATTTCGAGGCTCCCCTTTCCATGTTGCACTACTTCTCCATCCCATTGATTCCAAATGCACCTCACCTCTCAGATCGGTGACTTGGCAGTTTTAGACACTCTCAAATACCATGAGCCACACACAGTTTTCCTGCCCCTGTTTGTTCTGCAAAGCAACACTGGAGATGGAAGTGCAGTGCTTGGCTCAGGTCGGAATCCTGCAGCAAGGGAATGTGCCCTGACAGTGTTTGACCCTCAGCAAGGACAAGGCACAGCAGCCACCGAGGGGATTGCTCTGCCCGTGGGCAGGAGTCAGGACTCTGCATCTGGGCTCAACGCTGCAAAGTTGCCGTGTTTGGACAGACTAAGGGGCTGTCCCCGGGCGCGCGGGGCTCGGCCGTGGGGCTCATGGGGCGAGCGGGGAACGGACACGGGGACAAACGGCCCCGGGGCTTCAGTTGCAGCGGCAGCGGCGGCAGCAGCGGCAGCAGCAGAAGATTCTCTAGAGCTATCTTCTTCTTTCTCTTTTTCTTTTTCTTTCTCTTTCTCATTCTCTCTCTCTCCCTTTCCCGCTGCCGGGCACCCTTCTCGCGGGGTCCGTTTGCCGGCGTCCCTCTCCTCTCCCCGCCTCCCTCTCCCCCAGCCGGGCCGGGCCATGCCCCCGGCCCGCCCCCGGCCCCGGGCGGGGCTGCCCCGTCCCCGGCCCCGGCCGTCCCGCCGCGGTCTCGCCTCCGCCCGGCTCTGGCCGTACTGGCGGTGGCGCTGCTGGGCGGGCATCAGCGCCTGGGGCAGGGGCGGCATCGCCGCCCTTTGGCTCCGCCTGGCCCGAGCCCGGCGCCGGCCCCGACGCAGGGTCCAGTCCCGACCCCGGCCCCGGCCCCGGCCCCGGCCCCTCCCGGAGCCCGCGGAGGACACACGCGGCGTGGCCGCTCCCTCCGCCTCGGCTGCGGCTTCCCCGGCCCGAGCTGCGCCGCTCGGCAGCGCGGCCGCCGGCCCCGAGCCTCCCGTGTCCCGTTCGAAAGAGCGAACGTCGGGGGATGGCCGGCCCGGGGCGGTTGAGGGGCGCTCGGGGGCCGTTGCTGGCCCCGGGCCGAGCGCTGACAGCCGCGTCCCGCCCGCAGGGAAGGCGCAGGAGGCTCTGCTGCAGCGCTACCGGGTGGGTTCGCTGCTGGGGCGCGGCGGCTTCGGCAGCGTCTTCTCGGCCACGCGGCTCTCGGACGGCGCCCCGGTGAGCGGCGGGGCCGGCGGCGGGCGCAGGAGGAGGGCGTGGAGGGGGAGGAGGAGGCGCAGCAGGAGGAGGAGGCTGGGGCTCGGCAGGGCGGGCGGCGAGCTGAGCCCGCTGCTGCCCTTGGCTTGCAGGTGGCCATCAAAAGGGTGCCGCGGAACCGCATCCGGCACTGGGACGAGCTGGTGAGTCAGCGGGGCCAGCGGCAGAAGCCGGGCCGTGCCGGGCGGGGATGAGGCGGCGGCCGGCAGGGTGGAAGGCGCCAGGACGCCTGGAGGGGGAGCGGGCGTGGGCCCAGCGCAGGGCGCAGAGCGTCCCGGCCTGGCTGAGGGCTTCCCCAGGCCTGGCACGGCATCGGCCCCCGCTGACGGCATCGTGCTCCTCCCGCAGCCCGACGGCACCAGCGCACCCCTGGAGATCGTGCTGCTGGCCAAGGTGTCCACCGGCTTCCCTGGTGTCGTGCAGCTGCTGGAGTGGCTCGAGCTCCCCAACAACATCCTGATGGTGCTGGAGCGGCCAGAGCAATGTCAGGACCTCCTGCGTTTCATTCGGGCACGGGGGGTTCCTGTGCGAGGAGGTGGCGCGGGAGCTGTTCCGCCAGGTGCTGGAGGCCGTGCGGCACTGCACCAGCTGCGGGGTCCTGCACCGCGACATCAAGCCAGAGAACATCCTGGTTGACCTGGCCACCAGGCAGGCCAAATTGATTGACTTTGGCTGTGGCACCTACCTGCAAGACACAGCCTACACTTACTTTGCAGGTGAGCCTACGCAGGGCTGTGCTCCCGCTCCTGGCATCTCATGGCCTGACATCTCCCAGCCCAAGCTGGCTGTGGCAGCGGGCATTCTCCCTTTTGCTGCCAGGCAGGGGACTGAGCCTCCAGCTGGCTTGCTTTTGAGCCGGGCTGGGTGGGGAGGCATCTTCCAGCCCTGCTGGCAGCCTTTGCCAGCCACTGTGCCCTGGACTTGGGCTGGGCTGGGGCAGCCAGCCTGACAAAAACCCCCATGGGTGGGGTAGCAGAGAGGCGCAGCCAGCACCAATGCACCAGCCCGTTTGGAGTGTGGGCGAGAGGAAGGGCTCCCACTGCTGCACTCGCTCTGTTTGCCTTGGCTTCATAATACTTTTGGGCCAATGCAATGCAGGCAGGGAGGATAAGGACATGTTTTTTCCCCAGCTTTTTCCCCAGTGGCTTTTTCCTTTGCATGTCATGGTCAGGCCTAGCCAGGGCTTCCACTGCCCTCTTCCGACACCCGGTTGGCTTCTTTTGCAACCCTAAGGTTGTACACTTGGAGTCCCAGGTGCTGGCGAGAGGGCAGTGGTCACCCTGTGTGCCACTGATGCAGCCCCCGCACGGCCAGGGCTGCTGTAGCCAGGCTCTGGGGGCAGCAGCATCGCCCTGCTGAACTCCATCTGTATTCCATAGGAACACTGTCCTACAGTCCCCCCGAATGGACCCGCTTGGGCCGGTACCACGGCGAGGCAGCAACGATCTGGACGCTGGGCATCCTGCTGCACCAGATGGTCTGCGGGAAGCATCCTTTCAGGAGGGGCCGGAACATCAGCCGGGGCCAGCTCTCGCTGCCACCACGGCTCTCTCAAGGTGGATCCTCTTCTCTGCGCACGGGGGGAATACCCGTGCCGGGAGGCAGCAGCGGGCTCCTGGGCATCGCGCTCTGGCCGCTGCTGAGGAGGTGGCCCAAGTCCTGCTCTCCTCCAAAGCAAAGAGCTGATGGGAAAGTTTAGGCCCAGCTCTGAGCGCATCCAGAATGGCCTGGGCATGGGAATAGTGGGGCAAAGCAGACAGGAGCCTGCTCTAGCTGACCGGCAGTTTGTGGTTTCTCTCGGCAGCGTGCCAAGATCTGATCAGGCGGTGTTTATCCATGCACTTCTTGGACAGGCCCTCATTAGAAGACCTGTTCTGTGATCCTTGGGTGCAGGGTATTCCTCCGCCGTAGAAGAAGGGAGAGAGCCACAGGCACACTTTGATCCAGGGCCCTGGTAAGTTCCAGCTGCACACATGCCTTGGCCATCAGAAGCAAAGGAACCCAGACCTTTTTGTGCTGCCTGTGTCGCTGCACCGGGGTCATGGCATGGCAACACGCAGCCCTTGTGCTGCAGCTGAGCTGCTCTGCCCAGCACTGGTGGCCGCCATCCAAGCTGGTTCTGCTTGTCCTGGTTCCCTGACAGCTGGGGCCCTGGGCAGAGCCCTGACAGCCTGCTCCCAGCCCAGGGAAGGAGAAGGAGCCCCTGGAGAAGCTGTACCAGGTGGGGATGCTGCTGCTGCTGCTGCTGCTGCTGCTGCTGCTGCTGCTGCTGCTGGAGACAGCGAGGATGACCTCAAGGATGACAAACTCTTCCTCAACCTGGCCCCCGGCAGCTGAAGGTGATGGACTTTGATTGTGGCACCTTCTTCAAAGCCAAACTCGACAGGGAACTTTCAGATGAGTCCACCCCCAGGGAAATGCTCCCAGATTTGGGCATTGCCCAGGCTGGCTGGGAAGCAAAGGTTCCCCCTTTGCTGGGGCAGATGCAACTAAGTCTTCAGTCGGCTGCCCAGCTGCTTTTTGGCAGGGCTGGGCGGATGGGCTGGGCTGCTTACGCAATGGGAGTTGGCTCCTGGCCCTGCCAACAGCCCCCAGCAGCCACCGTGGCCTGGGCTGGGGCTGGGGCTGGGGCAGCCAGGCCGACACAAACAAACCCCCATGGTGGGAGCAGAGGTGGGACTCCAGAACCTGTGCGCAGCTGCTTTGCTTTGCAGGCAAGGAAGGCCTTGGGCTGCTCCACTGCCCTTGTTTGCTTTGAGATCAGCCTTGTTTTGGGGGGCAGTGCAGGGGGCAAGAGAGAAAGTGTGGGCTTCCCTCACCCATGGCTGGGTTTTTCCCTAGCGTGTAGGGGTTGGGCCTTCCTCAAGCCCCTGACAGAGATAAGAGTTTTTCTCTTTTTTCTTGTTCCCCTTTTTGTCTCTAATCTCTTTTCGATCATGTGTGTTTTCTTTTTCTAGAGGAAGCGTTCTAGTTGGTCCAGTGTGGATCGGGAAGTGCTTGGGAGCAGCTGTGGTGTGGATGGGTGGTGCCCTTGGAGAAGGCTGAGCACATCGTTTGGGAGCAGCTTTTCTTGCAGCCCTGGATGGTGTGAGGTGGGTCCCTGTCTGCTTGGCCGGGTGGGATCAGAGCTTTTGGGAGATGGCAGCGAGCACGGGGGCATCTGGCTCTGGGCAGCTGCTGAGGGCTGGATGTGCCGTGGCCGGCTGCAGGCTGGGCACATGTCCTGCCCTCCTGCTCTGCTCCCAAAGACAGCAGTGATGGGCAGCTCTGGGCACAGCTCTGGGCACGGCCAGCATGGCCTGGGCACTGCAGGCGTTGGGACGAGGGCACAGGAGCCCTCGGCTGACGGGCAGTTTCTGCTTTCTCTCCTTGCAGCCGGGCTCTGCGGGTGCTGAGGCTGCTCTGGCCTCTGCCAGGGCTCTGCTGGGCTCAGCCCTGGGCACAGCTGGGCTGGCTCTGCCCTCACATTGCTCTGAGAGCTTTGCATCAGACGAGCCCGTTCCGAGCACAGCGCCTGAGCTTTCTGCTTTGGCAGGTGAGTGAGACTCTCCTGCAGGCCCAGAGATTGCAGCTGGGGACACACATGCAATTGGCAAGAACCCAAACTCTCCACAGTCCCATCTAAATGCTTGCATCTCCCCAGGATGTTTTGTCTGTCCCATTCTTCCTTCCTTATTGGCTGGAACTGTGCAAGTGCTCTGTCTTCCTCCTCTAGAAGTGCCACGAGTGGGCCAAAGCTGGCGAGTGGGCCGTGTTCCTGAGGCAGTGCAGTCTGGAGCTGAGGGATGGAGAACTGCCCTTCTGCGCGTCCAAACCAGAGCAAAAAGCCGCAGGTGGGACTCCTTTGAGTCTTTAAGAAATCCCTGACAGTTTCAAGGTGGATGTGCAGCTCATAACAGGGTGAGAAGGAAGGTCATCTTCTAAAGGATTTGGGATTTGACAGAGTTTTGATTCCCAGTCCTGCTTGGAGCCGGGAGGGCACAAAGCAATTTCCTCTTGCTTCGACCGCAATTGAAAACAACAGGGTTGGAAACAAAGCCCCAAAATCTTTTAAAAGGCTGCTGAGGTTAGTAAGATGGATCCATGCCATTGGCACATTTACAAAGTAAATAACAGAGTTCTCTTTTTCAAAAGATCCTTTACCTCTTGATGCAAAGTTACAGAAGTTTTTTCACTCACACTTGGGTTTTATTTTTATCTTTTCCAATTTATCTCATTTTTTTCCCCCTTTTTTATTCCTTTCTATAGAAAGCATGTCATATCCCAGGAATGTCCTTTGCTCCTGTGTGGAGCAGCTCCCTTCCTGCTGGCTGAGCTGCTCAGGCAGAGCCCGGCAGCTCCTGGCCCTGCAGGGCTCTGGCTTTTCCCCGTTGCTGAGCACAGATTGATGGAGCAGCACTGCTGAACACGGGCACAACACAGAGGGATCAGGAGCAGCTGCCTTTGTCCACGTGAGGCTCCAAGGCCCAAACTCTGAGCAGCCAGGGCTGGAAGAGACTCGCAGGCTGCCTGTTGCCTCTGCTGCCCCACGTCTGCCTGGCCCAGCTTGGCTTGGGGCGCAGGGAGAACAAGGGGCAGCTCCCTGCCAGCCCCAGCCCAGGGAGCCCTCCAGCCCCGGGGCTTGGGGCACTGTCAGCACCCGCTGCTCCAGCCACCGCTTCTGCTGGCCCTGACTGCAACAACCAAATTGGGGCTGATCCCGAGGGAGCAGCAGCAGGGCCTGGATCTGATCCCTGACTCAGGGCCAGGGCTGCACAAGTGACCCCACAGCAGCAGCAGCAGCAGCAGCAGCAGCAGCAGCAGCAGCAGCAGATGGAGCTGACTTTCAGCACAGCCCCTGGCCTTCTTCCCTCCCGTGTGCAGCGGTGTCACAGCAGCCTGAGGCACCTGGGAGCCCTCAGTGCCAGCAGGGACTTGAGATGGCAGCCCTGGGCTCCTGGAGGTTGTGCAAGGAGCAGAGCTGGGGACTCCCTGTCCATGTGGAGCTTCCAGCTGGAAAGGCTGCTGTGGCCAGGCTGCTCCAAGGGCACAGAAAGGAGGGTCTGGACCACTGGATCTGTGCCTGTGCCACAGTCCTGGGCAGCAACCAGCGAGCCCTGGGGAACAGAAGGCACAGCAAGAGGGACAAAAGCAGGCAAGGTCAGAGACTGGGAAGAGCCAGACCCGGGAGCAGGAACAGCTGCTCCATTGCACTCTTGGAGAAAGCTCTTGGCTGCTCCAAAGCGCTGAAAGGCGTCAAGGGCAGAGAGGAGGCCACAGCAAACAATGCTCCTGTTTCCACACCTTCCCCTCTCCGTGTCCCAGGAGGAATTGGATGGACTGTATTCGCCTCTCCGAGTCGTCTCGTTCAGCATGAGCAGCTCAGCACCAGGAGCTGAAGGAGCTGAGCAAGAGGGAACTTTTTGAGCAAAGTCCTGCTGCTGAAATAGACCTAGCTGAATGCAGCGGGTAGAATCATGGAACCACAGAATCCTTTCTGTTGGAAAAGAGCTCTGAGCTCATCCAGTCCAGCGGTCACCCAGCAGTGTCAAGCCAAACCTCATCCCTGAAGTGCCAAGGCCTGGACAACAGCCCTGAGTGAGGCCTGAACAGCAGGCCCTGAGGCAAAGGTGACCTCTGGATGAACCTGCCAACCAAAGGTTATCTTTGTACCTGCTCACTAATGAAACAGGCATGGTCATTAGCACTGTGATAGATGTAGCCACTCATTAGTGAAGCCAGTATTGACCTTTCTGTATTTAGAAGCCAGACAAGGCCATGAAATCTGACATCTGGCCTTGTTTGGGGCTGTATGGTCAAAGTCAGCTCCCTTGCTTCCTCCTTGAGCCCTGGCCAGGCTTTGGGAGGGACCCAAGAGGAGGATGAACCCAGGTGTTCCCAGCCTAGAAGTGCTGTCGGTTTGTTCATTCAGCACTGTCAGAGCTGGGCCCTCTCACAGCGGGGCTGGAGCCTCAGCTGTGGCTGGAGGCACCTGCAGCAATTCCCAGTGTCCAGGAGTGGCTCTGCAGCCCTTGGCTGTGACAGCTTCCCCCAGCTGATGTGTGCATCTGGGGAATGGTAAAGCCTGAGCGTAAATGGTGCTGGATCTTCCTGAATCACTGCAGGCAATATTTGGTGATGATGATTGGCTGCATTGCTGAGCTGCTCCTTTGGGGATTCTTTGCTGCTTTGAACTGCAGGAAATGACACTGATTCCTTCCATTGGAGTCTGTGTCTTTGGTGCCCACTGGTGAAAGGAAACTGGCACAGTCTGGTCAAATCCCAACAAAATGTCACCTGTTCAATGTCAATGTGAGCAATCAGTCCCATCAGAAATTCCCAGATGGGAAGCCCTTCCCTGGAGTTGGCTGCCTCTGGAGTGGGCTGAGGTCGGAGCACCGTGTGAGCAGTGGGGCAGTGGGTTCAAAGAAGCTGAACCCCTGGATGTCCTAAAATGTAAAATCCAAAACTTGCATATGAAAGAAGGAGAAGAACTTGTGGGTTTGGGCAGACCAAGATGAATTTCTTAACAGTACATTGGAAACAGCACCTTCAGAAGGAACAGTTATTGTTGGAATGCTCAATGCTCCCACATGGAGCAACAGAAGAAGGTTTTAATCTTGAGCTCACATGCATTTGTGCAAGTGAACTATTCATGTAGTAAATAACTATATACATACTAATAGTATGAGACACTAATATGAATATTTTATATACATTTATCTATTTTTAAAATACATGTCTCTATATATGTGTGTATAGGTATATATATATATATATATATATATATATATATATATATATACATGTCTATATCTTTCTGTTTATATAATATCTATATTTCTATATAAAATAATAATAATGGGAAATAGTGCTGACATTACTACCGTAATTTGGTAGCTTTGGCTGCCATATTTGGCAGCAAACTGGCAGCAAATTTGGCTTTGGCTTTGGCTGCTCAGGGATGTAACACTGAATACCCTACAGAACAGGATTGCTCAGGACCCTAATGGCAGTGGTAAACTTTGGGAGAGTGTATACAATGAAAAAAGGAGGATGGGATGGAATTGGCTATTCTTACAGGGTTTGCTGACACTGTGATGCAGAGAGCTTTGTCTGGTACTGTGAAAAATACAGTGATTGAGACTGCAGGGTTTTTCATGTACCAGACTAGCCTCAAGCTGCAGGATTGCTTGAACGGGTGAAGGGGTTGTTAGATGAGCAGTTGAAAAAATGAGATGGGAACCCGTCCCCATGGAGAAGCCATCTCCCAGATGTGCTCCATACCCTTAACAATGGCCCACTGGAGAAATGGAAACCCCCTGGCTGTGCACGGCTGCACCCAATTTGCAAATACAGCCATGGACAGTGAGACTTGGACTTGCTGGGCAATTGTTCTGGCTGTGATGGCCCTGGCAGGCCCTGGCACCTGAGAGGCTGCAGGGCTGGACCTTCATGCACTGGAAATAATTAGGATAAATGCAAAGCAAACGAGAGCTATCAATACTGAAACAGGAATTCAGATTCCTCCAGGACACTTTGGTTTGGTAACTGCTGGCTTGGAGCTTGGCCTTGCAAAGCGTTCATGTCATGGCAGGAGGAATTGATGCAGAGTATCAAGGAGAAATGACAGTCATTCAGTTGAACAATAGTGAACAAGATTGCATTGTTCAACCCCATGAGCAGGTCTCACAATTATTGATCTTGCAATTTGGAGAATGATTGTGCAAAAGGAGATCCACCTCCAGTCCCCACCGTTTGTGGAGATGAAGGGTTTGGATCCAGCAGACCTAATAATGGAGCCAGAGTGTGGGTGCAGAGGCCAAAAGGCCCTCCCGAGGCAGCTGAAGGAACAGCTCCTAGGAAAGACAACCCTGAATCCTGAAACCTGGGCAGGAACAATGGGAATATGTGCCTGCAGCCAAGTGCTCTGTGTGAGAAGCAGTCGATATCACAGGATATTGTTTGACACATCCTGCCAGAGCAAATCTGCCAGTTTGCCCCAACGGCCCCTTTGGAAAATGCTCTGATCCACGGGGCTCCATGGGAAGGCTGCTGTGACACGGAGGCGCTTGCACACAAATTGCATCCAGGAGCCTGGGTGCCCCTCAGGGACTGGGACCTGGCCCCCTTGCAGCCACAGGGGAAAGGGCCCCACCAAGCCTTGTTAGGCACAGACAGCATGGTAAAGCTGAACAGCAAAGGGCCTTGGAGGCATTATTCTGGACTTAAAATGGTGCTGGCTCCATGGACAACAGAATGATTGTTCCGAACTCGAATGAGATTGAGAGAAAAGCATGAAGAACTGTGTGACTAAAGTACTAGTGATGTCTGTAAGTTGTACCTTGATAGTCAGCCGGAATCTTTGCGGCCACAAACACCTCTAGTGTTTCCCCAAGGGATTAGTCATCCCAATGTAATGAACAGTCAAAGATCAGGGTAGGCAAAGTACTCCGTGGCACTAATTGCTGTTCTCAGCTGCAGTTGGGAGGAATGGCGTTCCCTTGGAGGGCCCACCCTGTGGGGTGGCCAGAACTCTGTCCATGGGCTCTGACTCGTAACTGTCAGTGAAGGCACAGTTCAAGAGAACTGTGCTGTGGCACACAGGAATGCAGTGATGGGTTTGACAGGATTCACCAAGATTTCCCTTCAGGAGAAAGCAAACCCTGTTCTAGTTACAGGGGCCCTAGTGTGAGAGGATTTCTGTGCTTTAGCATCACTGCCAATGTCAGTAGAACTTGGGCTGCTGGAGCTGGTCGGTGTCAGTGTTCCACCCCTCTTGGCTGCAGGGCCACCATGTAGGGCCCTTCAGCAGCAGCAACCACAAGGAAGAGTTCGGGCCCAGAGAACATTTTTCCTGCCAAGGAGTGCCTCAGATTTCAGAAAGCAAAAGGTTCTGGTTCATCCTGTGCCCCATGTGTGCTGCACTGTGCTGTGGAGTTTACATGAAGAAGCTGAATGGATTAGTTGAAGAAGTAGCAAATGATACTGTTCAAATGTCCAACAGCACATGCTGTGAGCTGCAACAAACACAAACGGGGACTCCACAGAACCGCGTGGCCTTGGATTATCTGCTTGCGGGCCAAGGAGGAACCTGGGCTATCATGGGACAGGAGCGTTGCACTGCTACCAGTGATGGGTTTGAAGGCCAACAGTCAGGAATCCCCTTGACAGAAAGAGCAGTAGAAGAGTGGCAGCAAGAAGAAAATTCTTCTTGGTGCGATTGGCTTCATGGCTGCCAAACTGGAGGCTGCTGTGCAATGCATTTGTGGCAGGGTCTGTCATCGTTGCAGCGTGTGCCCTTGGTGTGCACTCTAACACTCCATGGTAGAGTTGTTGTGACGCTTTGTGCTGGGAAGTGGAGGACTGGGACTTGTCTTAAAAGAGACAGTCTCGAGAAAAGACAGGCATGCAACTCTTTCGGCATGTTTTAAAAGGAACGTGAATAGCTCTGAGTGATGAAATGAAACAGCACTTAATTCAAGCACAAGAGGAGATGCCTTTATGCCTAGTATGTAAATCTGAACTGTGTTATGGAAAGAATGGTTACGAAGGTTGTAGTTCGTTGTAGGACCAATCAAAGTAGCAAGGCCCGACCAGGCTGGGATCAAGGCCTGAACAGGGCCTGAGGCAAAGTTGGCCTCTAGATGAACCTTCCAACCAAATGTTATATTTGTATCCACTCATTGAGGAAGCATTGTTACCAAGTGTAATCTGTTCCTTGATAAAACATGGATTTATCTTTCTGTATTTAGAAACCAGACAAGGCCCCATCTGGCCCTGTTTGGGGGTGAAGGATCAAAGTCAATGCCCTTGGTTCCTCCTTGAGCCCTGGCCAGGCTTTGGGAGAAACCAGTCAGGAGCATGAAACCCGATGTTCCCGTGCTAGCAGTGATGTCAGCTGGTTTTGTGAACAGTCTAAAAGCTGTGTCCTCTCACAGTGGGGTTGGTTGCCTGCAAAGGTAGAGGCACCTGCAGGAATTCCCAGTGTCTGGGAGTGGCTCTCCAGTCCTTGCCTTCCCCAGCTGATGTGTGCATCTGGGGGATGGTAAAGGCTGAGGGTAAGTGCTGATGGATCCTTCTTTAATCCCTGCAGGCAATCTTTGGTAGTAATGACTGGATGGATTGCTGAGCTTCTTTTGTAATTCTTTGCTAATGATGATGTGCTTTGCTGAGCTTCTCCTTTTGTAATTGTTTGCAGCTGTGCATGATGTAAATGACACAATTCCTGACACAATTCCTTGGTTTCTGTGTCTTTGGTACTGCTGCTGCCCACTGGTGAAACAGGGCCCCCTCTTGCCTACGAGTTCCCCTGGAAGGCAAAAGCCCTCACTGCAAAATTTGCCCCTTCCTCCTTGTCCCCCTCCCCACCCTTTATACCCTGAGCATGATGTCCTATGGCCTGGGGTATCCCCGGGGTCAGTTGGGGTCACCTGTCCCGGCTGTGTCCCCTGCCAGCGTCCCGCGCAGCCCCAGCCCCTCCCCAGCGTGGCTGGACGAGGGGCAGGAGAGGCCTTGGCTCTGTTGGAGCTCAGCGAGAACAAAACCATCTCTGCGTGCTCAGCGCTGTGCTCAGCACCCGGCCCAGCAGGGTCTCAGTGCCATTGTCTGTGCCGTCAGTCCCTGCCAGGGCTTTCCATGGCAATTGCCAGGACAGGTGAGCCAGGTGTCCCCGCCAGTGACGGCTGCCATGGAAACGGTGCCCAGCACTGCCCCTTTCTGTCTGGCTGCCCTGGCCTTTGGCCCTGGCCCTGGCGTTTGCTGCCGCTTCCGCGGTGCCTGAGCGGCCAGCGCGGCACAGGGCAGGTGGCCGTGGCACAAGCCCCAGCAAGGGACCCCCTCTGGCTCTGGGCAGTGACACCAGCCCTGAGCAATGGGCTCAGGCCAGCTTTCCATGGCCACCAACCACCACAACGGCTCCGGGCACGGGCTGCCATGCCACCAAACTAAGGAACGTGTCCCCATGGCCGTTGCCATGGCACCTGGTGGCACCAATGAGCGTCGCTGCAATTGTAGCCCCAACAGCCCTGGCACCCCTTTGTCCTGAGGCTTGCCATGGCAGCTGAGGACAGCAACAGCTCTGCAGGCAAGTGGCCATGGAATCTGGCTGCAGAAATGGGTCCTTGGGGTGGTTTCCAAGGAAAATGGAACTGATGTGGGCTGCCATGGCACCCAAAGCCAGCAGTGGGGCCACTGCAGTGACCACGGCAACAGTCGCTTGCAATGGCCCACTGCATGTTGGGATGATGATCCTCACTCACAGCTGGCCCAGGGCAGGTCTGGAGTGCTCTTGGTGGCAGCCTGGGCTTGGCACATGCTTGAGGAGGATGTCTGTTTTCAACAGGGAAACTCAGGAGTTTTAGATTGCTTCCAAAATCAAAGAAGGAAAATTCCTCTTTGGCTGAGTGCAGCCAGTTCTCCAAGCAAAGCAGGTGCCCGCTGAGTGAGGAGAGACAGCATGGGGTTGGGGAATGTGGAGCAAGGCTGCCCACACTGCGTCAGACCTCAAGGCACAGCTTCTCTGAGCAGGCCAGACCTCCTTAGGAGAGGCCCTGGATCAACATCACACACTGCATGCTGCAATCACCTCTTGTCTAATAGGAACAGCAATAAAAGACCCCCTTTAAAATAGGAATACATATATCCTAGAAGCTCTTTGAAATATTTCTCCATAACTGTAAAAGGAATCCCTCTTAAAGAGCTGCACTAGAGCAGAGGTGAATCAAGGCAGCGCCATGGTTTGGCAGGACTTGCCTGATCCTAATGAGCCTGACTGTGCATGTGGAGCTGAGCCCTTGAACCTCAGCGCCTGAGAGGAGATTGCACAAACCTTTCCAGGAGTCAAAGTCACAGGAAACACCCAAAGTGTCTCAAGGCATGAATGGGCCCCACTGAGGTCCCTCTCCAACGCAGGCTCCCCATGGACTCCTTGCAGGAGAGAATTGGTGGCCAGGATGGCACAAAAACCTCTCAGGCACTCAGTGGGCAAAGGGAAATCCAAAGTACCTTCAACACCTTGAGTGTCTCCAAGCATTCATGAGCCCCACTGAGTGTCACTCCAAAGCTCTCAAGGGACTCCTGAAAGCAAAGCCTTGGGGCCATGATTGCACAAACCTCTCACAGAGTCTGGATCAAAAGGGAAACACCAAGTCCCTTGAAATGACTCAAGTGCCTTGAGGCATTCATGAGCCCCACTGAGTGTTGCTCCTAACAAAGCCTCTCCAAGGACTAATTAGAGCAGAGAATTGGAGGCCATGATTGCACAAACCTCTCCAACAAGACTCCAAGGCAAAAGCAAAAGCCAAAGTCCTTTGAAAACCCTGCAGTCCCTGGGAGCATCAAGGAGCCCCCAGGGCCATTCCTGGCCAAGGCTCCCCAGGGACTCCTTCCAGCAGATCCTTGAGGCCACTGGCATGTGGGCCAGGGGGGGATGCAGAGGGCAGGACAAGGGGCTGACATTGCCCAGCCTGGCTGGGGCTGTGCCAGGAGGCCCCAGTGGCTCAGGACAAGGTGTCTCCTCCCAGCCCTTGGTGGCACAGAGCCTGCTGTGCCCCAGGGCGCCAAGACTTGGATTCTCTTTGTCCCCTGCTGCCATCAGTGCCTCCAGTTCTCTGCTCTGCCTGGGGCCTGGGGACACTTTCTCAGTCCTGTCCCTCAGTGAGACCCATTAAAAGTGAAAGAAACTTTGGAGTTGGATTCTGACTGGGAGTTCTTGAGAGCTTTCTTCAGCTCCCTCTCAGGGACTGATGTTCAAGGCCTCAGCCCAAAGCCCCAAGAGGATGATAAAGTCCTTGTGCTGTGGCTGTGCTGCTGAGCTGGGCCGGGCTCCTGGCACAGAGGCAGCTCCTGGCAAGGGCAGCGCTGCAGAGAGAAAGCTCTGCCCAGGAGCAGCTCCTGTGCACAGCCCAGCAGGGCTGGGGCACTGCCTGCAGCCAGCCCGGGCACAGCACACAGGCACAGAGAGCTTCAATCCGTCAGGCCTGGGAAGGTGCTGAGAAGGGACTGGGCCACAATCCCTGCCAGCCCTTGACACAGGAACCTCTGGCTGCAGGACAATGCAGCTGCAGCTCCTGCAGTGATCTCCTGAAGCTGAAGCATCCCAATGCCTACAGACTCTGTGAGTACATTCTCTGATGATCTCTTGTGCAGAGGAGCAAGGGGTGCCCAGGGCTGTCCTGCAGAGCAGGCTCCTGCAGCCCGGGCGCTGTGCTGGAGTCAGGACTCTGCTGCCTGCCAGGAACAGCTCTCAGCCAGCCCTGGAAGCTGCTTCCAGCACTGGGGGACAAGATCTGGGTGGAAGGAAACAGCTGGTAAGGCTTGGAAGTGTTCTCCTTGTGTGGTGAGGATGCTGCATGGTTCAGGACTGCTCCCATCATGGCATTTAATTGCAGAATATTTCCATGTAGATTATACAGGGAACACCGCGAGGCAGGGGCTGCATAAAGGGGAGAAGTCTGCATTTTAAATCTACTGCTCTGGGTTGCCTGGATAGGAAATTGCACACAGATATTCATCTCTCAGTTCAGGTTGAGAAAAATCAAAGGAAAATTCTCTCAGATGTTAATAAACCAGGCAGTGACAGTAATCAGCACAGGGCCCCTTAGAGGCAGCATCAGTGTCACTTTTCCAGCCTCCTCAGGGTTGCTCTGACGTTGCCATCAGAGCCTGCAGAGCCAGAGCTGCCCCTGGGCAGTGCCAGGGCTGGGAGGGGTCTGCAGGGCAGAACTGAGCCCCCAGGGCTGGGTGGGCTCTGGCAGCACTGGCAGGGCCCAGCCCCGGGCACAGGGAAGCAGCTGCTGGCAGGGACTCTGCTCCAGGCAGCAGAGCCCTGGGCAGGCAGTGGGGGGAAAGGGCCAACAAGCTGTGCTGGCATTTGAAAGTCCTCTCCAAACCCAACCATTCCATGATGACTTTTTATACAGATCCTCATGCCAAGACAGTGCAAATGTCCAACAGCAGCTCCATCAGCCACTTCCTCCTGCTGGCATTGGCAGACACGCGGCAGCTGCAGCTGCTGCACTTCTGCCTCTTGCTGGGCATCTCCCTGGCTGCCCTCCTGGGCAACGGCCTCACCATCAGCGCTGTAGCCTGGGGCCACCACCTGCACACGCCCATGTTCTTCTTCCTGCTCAACCTGGCCCTCAGCGACCTGGGCTCCATCTGCACCACTGTCCCCAAAGCCATGCACAATTCCCTCTGGGACACCAGGAACATCTCCTACACAGGATGTGCTGCACAGGTCTTTTTCTTTATGTTCTTTATCACAGCAGGGTATTCCCTCCTGACCATCCTGTGCTATGACCGCTACGTGTCCATCTGCAAACCCCTGCACTACGGGACCCTCCTGGGCAGCAGAGCTTGTGCCCACATGGCAGCAGCTGCCTGGGCCAGTGCCTTTCTCAATGCTCTCATGCACACGGCCAGCATGTTTTCCCTGCCCCTGTGCCAGGGCAATGCCCTGGGCCAGTTCTTCTGTGAAATCCCACAGATCCTCAAGCTCTCCTGCTCACAATCCAATACCCTCAGGGAAGCTGGACTCATTGCAGTTAGTGCCTGTTTGGTATTTAGTTGTTTTGTGTTTATTGTTTTCTCCTATGTGCAGATCTTCAGGGCTGTGCTGAGGATCCCCTCTGAGCAGGGTCGGCACAAAGCCTTTTCCACCTGCCTGCCTCACCTGGCCGTGGTTTCCCTGTTTGTCAGCACTGGCATATTTGCTCAGTTGAAGCCCCCCTCCATCTCCTCTCCAACCCTGGATCTGTCAATGTCAGTTCTGTATTCGGTGGTGCCTCCAGCCCTGAACCCCCTCATCTACAGCCTGAGGAACCAGGAGCTCAAGGCTGCAGTGTGGAGACTGATGAATGGATGCTTTCAGAAACATTGAACTGCTGGCCAATTTCTGCAAATCCCTTGTAATAAAAGTCATCTTTGATACTTCTTGTTGGTTTCATTTTGGAGGTTCTTTTCCTTTGTTCTACATTTTAATGTTGTCCACAAAGAAATGCCATTGTGCAATTATTCATATTGTTTCTCTCCACATTCCTAGTGGCCCCAGACTGCATCAATGAGGGGCTGCGCTCTTGGTGGCTTTAAATGAACTAAAGGATCTCCCAGAAGAGTTTTCTGCTGAGATGCCCCTTTTGTTGCCTTCTCTGGAGCTGCAGCAGCAATGTCTGTGTGCAGAGCTGGGGGCAGATCAGTGCTGGCACAGCAGCTGTGCCCAGCAGCAGCAGCAGCCCTTGGTGTTGCCAGTGCTGCTCCCGTGGCCCTGCCCCGCTGCCCTGGTGGCCCTGGTGTTGCTGTAGGGCCTGAGAGCTCTCGGGGCCGGGCACAGTCCTGGGGGTGGCAGTGCCGGGGCTGCAGCAGGGACAGGCCATGGGCACTGCTGGGGCAGCGCTGACGCCTCAGGCCAGGGCCTGGGGGCTGCAGGCTCCTTGCCCAGGCTGTGTCAAGATCCTGCCGTGTCACCAGGGATCCTTGGTTCCATAGGGCACCACAGTGTCACAATTGTTCCCTTAGTGCCAAGAGTCCTTGCAGTGGAGCAATGGCCCCTTGATTGCATTGTCCCCAGGCTCTCCCAAGGGTCTCCTTGCTTCCGCAGTGGCACAATGGCCCCTTGGTTCAACAAGGCCCCACAGTGTCACAGTGGCCTCTGTGCTTCCACCAGGACCCAGACTGTCACAATGGACTCCTTGCTTCTGTTCAGCCCCACAGTGCAACAATGGCCCCTTGGCTCCGTGGTGCTCTGTTGTACACAGTGTCACCATGGTCCTCTTAGTGCCCCGGAGTGACACAATGACCCCTTGCTTCCCCAGGGCCCTGCAGCGTCACCATCATCAGAGAATCAACCAGGGTGCAAAAGCCCTTTCCTGATGCAGCCCAGGAGCTTTTGGCCTTCTTGGCCACCCTGGCACACTGCTGGCTCATGTCCAGCCTGCTGTCCATCACTCCCCACAGGTCCCTTTCTGCCTGGCTGCTGTCCAGCCACTCTGTCCCCAGCCTGTAGCACTGCAGCTGTTGTTGCGGCTAAAATGCAGGACCTGGCACTTGGTCTTGTTAAATGTCACATTTTTTGATTTGGCCCCTGGATCTAGCTTTTCCAGGGCCCTGTGCAGAGCTCTCCTACCCTCCAGCAGATATATACTCCCATCCAGCTTGGCAACACCATGGTTCCATGAGGCCCCAGAGTGTCACAATGGTCTCCATGATTCCATGAGGCTTCCCAATGTCACAATGTCCCTCTGGCTCCATGGGACCCCATGGTATCATAAAGTCCCTTGGATCCTTGGGCCCTGCAGTGTCACAATGGATCTTTGGTTCCATGGGGTCTCGCAGTGCAGCAACGAATCCTTGGTTCCACAATGTCACCATGGCCTCTAGGTTCCATGAAGCCCTGCAATGTCACAATGGTCTCCTTTGGTTGTCCAGTTGTCGGCGATGGAGAGAGACGGGGAGACTGACTCGGTGATCAGATTCCAATTTTATTGTGGGATACAAGCACTTGTATGCTATTTCAGGGAGACTAGGAATGTGTACTACAATGATTAGGTTAAAATCACATACACAAATTTATGCATATAACAACATCTCTGGCTTGCAGAGTTTAATAGGATTTCCTTTTTCCAGTAAAACTGTCTGATTAAATCTTCTTGCTATCTAGATTTAATTTTCAAAGTTCTGTTTGCTTTTGCCAAGGCATTTTGTTTATCAAATCTCTTATGCTAATAAGGTCCAAAGTACTCTCTGTCTCGTGCACCTCAACACCCAGTGACACAATGAACCACTGATGACATGAGGCCCCTCAATGTCACAATGGACCTTTGGACCATGGGGGTTTCTTGTGTAACAATGGTCTCCTTTGGCTCCACAGTGTCACAATGGACCATAGATGACAGGAGGCCCCTGTGTGTCACCCTGGAGCTTTGGTTCCATGCAGCCCTGCAGTGTCACAATGAACCCTTGGTTCCATGGGGTTCCACAGTGTCACAGTGGCCCCTTGGTTCCATGAAGCCCAGCAGTGTCACACTGCTCTCCTTTGGTTGCCCAGTGTCACAATGGACCACGGATTACATCAGGCTCTGCATTGTCACCATGGACCTTTGGTTCCATGAGGCTGTGAAGTGTCTTAATAGTCTCTCCATGGTTCCACAAGGCAAGTCTCACAACGGACCTTTGGCTCCATAGGAGCTTGCAGTGTCACAATGGCCCCTTGGTTCCATGACACCCCCAAAGCATCATAATGGTCTCCATGGTTCCATGAGGCCCTGTGGTGTCACAATGGACCCTTGGTTTGATGGGGCCTCACAGTGTCTCAGTGATCCCTACCTTCCATGGAGCCACACAGCGTCAGTACAGTCCCCTTGGTTCCATGAGGCCCAGCAATGTCACAGTGGTCTCCATGATTCCATGAGGCCCCGCAGTGTCACAATGGTCCCTTGGTCTCACAGGGCCCCGCAGTGTCACAATGGTCCCTTGGTCTCACAGGGCCCCACAGGGTCACAATGGTCCCTTGGTCTCACAGGGCCCCGTGGTGTCACAGTGGTCCCTTGGTCTCACAGAGCCCCACAGTGTCACAATGGTCCCTTGGTCTCACAGGACCCAACAGGGTCACAGTGGTCCCTTGGTTCCATGGCCCTGTGCTGCTGCATTCCCCCCTCCCCTTCTCAGGCTGCCCTGCCAGCTGAGAAATGCTCCTTGGGCCTCAGCCTTGGCCAGCAGCCCCTGGGCTCAGCTTTTCTGGAGCTCATCACAAACACTGGCTGCCCCAGGCCCTGCTGCTGCCCAGCCAGCTCCTGGTTTCCCTAGGAGCAGCCCTGGGAACTGTTTTTGTTCCCTCAGTGCCACAACATCCCTGTTCTCACACTGCCAAAGAAAGCTGCTGATGCCGAGTGCAGCCAGGATGAACCATTGCTGGCACTGAAGCCCCTCTCCTGGGGCCCTGCAAACAGCTCCAAAAGGAGCCCCTTGGAGCTCTCCTGGGCCAGCAACTCCCTCGGAGTGGGGCCTCTCCCAGCCGGGAACTCTCCCGTTTGCTGCACTCAGAGGTTCCCAAACAACGAGGGAGCCTGGGCCGATCCCCCCACTCCTCCAGGCTCAACCCTTTGCCCGATGGGGAGATGCCAAAGCCTCCCCAGTGAGCATTTCCCTGCCCTCGGGGGAATTTCTCACAGGTGCCATTTATCCTTGCCCTCAATGTCCTTTTATCTCTCTCTCACACACACACACGCGCGCGCGCACAAACAAACACATGCACACACGGACAGTTCTCAGTTCATTTCTGGTTTGATTGCCTGGATTTTGTTTGGTTTTGCTGTTTGTTTCCTTGGTGTGCCTCAAGTGTCCAGTCAGGAGCAGAGTGACTCTTGCCAAGGAACTCTGTGGTGCTGTTGCTTAATATTAAATCTGATTTTTGCTGATCCCTTGCTGGGGATTTTTTCAGCGCTCTCAAGTCCTCATTCGTACAGGGGGTGAAGGAGCCCTGGCCCAGGCTCTGGCCCTGGGGGACACGGGGATGCTGCCGGGGGGTCCCTGTGCCCCTGTTCCACCCATCCCACCCCCATGGCCCCAGCCCCCCATCCCCGTGTCAGGCTCTGGGGTCAATCTCATGGAACATCCTCTGGGGGAGGCTGCGGTGCTGGGGGTGGGGGGACCCGGGGGGACAGGGGACCCCGCTGTGCACGAGCAGCGCCGGACTTTTCTGGGGGGAGCTGTGAGGGGGAACCGGGGCAGAGTGAGCTCCGCAGCAGCCTCACACAGCCCCTGTGATGTCACAGCCCACTCTGGGATGTCAGCCTGTGACGTCATACAGCTGCTCTGTGAAGACCCAGAGGACTCTGTGATGTCACAAAGTCACCCTGTGATGTCACCGTGTTCTGTGATGTCACAGCCTGCTCTATGGTGTTTCACAGCCACCTGGTGATGTCACAACCCACTCTCTGATCTCACAGAGCCACCATCTATGATGGCAGAGTCTGCACTATGCCCTTACACCCTAATCTATGATGTCACAGACAGCTCTTTGATGTCACAAACCCTTCAGTGATGTCACAAACCCCTCTCTGTGATGTCATACTGCCCCTCTGTAATGTCACAGCACACACTTTGACCTCACAGCCTGCTCTGAGATGTCATACAGCCATGCCATGATGTCACAGCCTGCTCTGTGATGTCACACAGTCCCCTCTATGACAGTGTAGCTGCTCAATGACCTCACACAACAAACTCTGTCATGTCATGGCCCAATCTGTGACCTCACACAACCCCCTCTGTGCTATCACACAGCCCCTTTCTGACATCACAGCTGCCCTGTGCCTCTATGACACAGCCACAGAGGTGCTGCTGTGACACAGCCCCCTCTGGGACATCCCTCAGCCCCTGCCAGTGCTGAGCCCCTGTGAGCTCTGTCTGTGCCCTGCTCGTGTCCCTGAGGTGCCCTGGCAGTGCCCCAGCCCTGCTGGGCTGTGCCCAGGAGCTGCTCCTGGCCAGAGCTGTCTCTCTGTGGCGCTGCCCTTGCCAGCAGCTGCCTCTGGGCCAGGAGCCCGCCCAGCTCAGCAGCACAGACACAGCACCAGGACTTTAATGACCCTCTGGGCCTTTGGTGCTCTTTGCATCAGACCCAGTCCCTCCGAGTGTGCTCAAAGAACTTCTCAAGAACTCCAAGTCAGATTCCAAGTCCAAACTTTCTTCAAAGAGCCAACTTTTAATGGGTCTCACTGAGGGACAGGACTGGGAAAGTGTCCCTAAGTTCCAAGTAGAGTAGAACACTGGAGGCAGTGATGACAGGTGGGGACAAGCAAGGCAAAGGTGTCTCTGGTGCTGAGCAAACCTGGATGTGTTTCAGGAATGCAAAGGGCCAAGGCCTGAGCCCCAGCCCCTGGCCTGGCAGATCCTGTCCCTCCCTCCTTGCTCAGGGCTCTTCCCGGGATGGGCACTGGCATGTAGGGATGGGCAATGCCAAGGGCAGGACCATGGGGTGGCCCCTGCCAGGCTGCTGAGCAGGGACAAGGAGGCACTGAGGCCCCAGGCCTGCAAGGGTCACTTGTCCCCTCCTCATGGCTCAGGCCCAGGGCCACCAGCCAAAGTGCTGCCCAAGTTGGCTCTGTCAGGGCCTTGCAGCTGCTGCACATCCCTGTGTCCTCTCCGGCCCAGGCTGTGCTACGGTGTCCCTGCCCTGCGCCTCTGTCCCTGCAGGCTGTTGTCATCCCCCGGCTGCCCCACCTGGCTGGCCCCTTCCTTTGCTGACAGCTCTGCATCCTGCCTGCCTCTGCCTGGCCACACAAAGCCTTGGCCTTGATACCAAAAGGGTTAATTCCATTTTTACCATGCCTGGGAACTTTTAGCACAGGATCAAGTCATGCAGGGGCTGCTTTCCCAGCAAGGACGGTTGGAAGACAAGAAGAAGACATCTGGCTCAAGAATGCAGTGACAGGAAAAGCAAGGAGTGAAACTGGAAACCTGGGTGGGTTTTATGGAAATGGGTAAATTTTAACACCCACGTAGTGACTGTATATAAGTGATACACTTGTAGAAACACATGTCCATGTAAGGTTAGGAGTTATCCCATCTTGGACCTCAGAGCTGAATAAATGATGCGCTCTTAAACACCAAATTAGTGTTAAGGAGTCCTATTCTGATATTTTGGACATTTGGTGACAGCAGAGGCTCACGGAACCAAGGAGCCAGCTGTGACACTTGGAACCTCATGGAACAAAGGGTTCATTGTGATACAGTGAAACCTCTTGGAACCCAAAGTCCATTGTATCAGAGCAAGGCCTCATGGAACCAAGGAGACCCTTGCTGACAGTATGGAAGCTCATGGAGCCATGGGGTCATGGTGAGAGTTTGGGGCTGCATGGAACCAATGGTCCATTGAGACACTGCAGAACCTTCTGGAATCAAGGTGGTCATGTTATGCTATGGAACCTCACGGACCAAAGGATCAATGGTGACGCTGCAGAACTCAGACCATTGCTGACAGTGTGAAAGCTCATGGAACCAAAAGTCCATGGTGACACTGCAAGGCCTCGTGGAACCAAGGGTCCATTGTGGCTCTGTAAGGCTTCACAGAACCAAGGAGACCATTTTGACACTCTGGGGCCTCATGGAACCACCTGCCACTGTGACACAGCGGGGCCACATGGAGCCAAGGGGTCACTGAGATGCTGAGGAACCTCATGGAACCAAAGGTGCATTGTTACACTGCAGGGCCCTGTGGAACCAATGGGACCGTGGTGACACTGCGGCTCTCCATGGAACCAAGGGGCCATTCTGATTCTGCTTTGCCTCATGGAACCAAGGGGCCACTACAACACGGCAGGGCCTTGTGAAATTAAGGCAGTCCTGTGACACTGTGGGCCCCCTTGGAACCAAGGATCCATTGGGATACTGCAGGGCCTCATGGAACCACGGAGTCCATTATGACCCTTTGGAATCCATTGTAACCAAGGGGCCATTGTAGCACATCAGGGCCTCATGGAATCAAGGGCACAATACTGACACTTTGGGGCTCCATGGTGTAGTAAACAGGCCAAAAAAAAGAAATTAAAGGAGGCCAATGGTCTTGAAAAGAAAAGTGCCTGTTTATTAAATTCCAGGACAACAGAGACGAGGCCCCAAGGTAAGCTTGGGGCCCACGCAACAAGCCAGCGAAAACAGTAACAATTGTGCACAACAAGGTGTTTCCTTGGACCAAGTACCACAGAAAGACACCCCCCAGGTGCTCAGCACCAGGGGTTTTAAAGTCTCTTGCCGGGCAGGATTGGTGTGTTTTCAATCCGCTTGATGATTGGCTCTTTTTCTGACCGCTGGCTGGTCCTAGCATGGAGCTTTCCTGGCCAATCATTTTGGAATTCCGAGGCTTCATTGGCTGGCAAGCCTTCCGATCACAGTTCAAATCAATATCATCATGGCATGAGGCAACCCTCTGGAAAATTCCTTCACCCAGTCTTCACTGCCCCCCCTTCTAATAAACACACACTTATACTGCAGTACACCCAACTCTATAACTTACTACCCCGTAACTTATGACATAAATTAGGTACAACAATACACTACATTGATTAACAATTCATAATAAAATTGCATTATGAACAATTCATAAACCCCCTGATGAAAACCAACTTTATTTATAACTATGGGACAAAGGGGGCATTCTTAAAGTGCAGAACCAAGGAGATTGTTGTGACACTTTGGGGCATCGTGGAGCCACAGGTCCATTGTGACACAGCATGGTCTCATGAAACCATGGAGGCCATTTTTACACTTTGAGGCCTTCTGAAACCAAAGGGCCATTGTGGCACTCTGTGTCCCCACGGAAGCAAGGAGTCGATTGTGATACTACAAGGCCTCATGGGAGCAAGGAGTCCATTGTGTCACTGTGAGGCCTGTTGGGCCAAAGGGCAATTGTGGCACTGAGTGGCACCATGGAACCAAGGGGACCATTGTGACACTACAGGGCCCCATGGAACTAAGGATTCGTGGAACACTGTGGGACTCATGGAACCAAAAGTTCATTGTGACATTGCAGGGCCTCGTGGAATACTGGAGACCACTGTGACACTTCAAGGCCTCATTGAACCAAGGGACTCTGCAGGACCTTGTGGAACCAAGGAGACCATTTTGACACTGCAGGGTCCCATTGAACCAAGGGTCCAGAGTGATACTGCGGGACCAAGGAGACAACTGTGACACGGCGAGGCCTCATGGAAGCAAGGCAGGACAATTGTGATGCTACAGGGCCCAATGGAAGCAAGGGGCCAGAGTGACACAGGTGGGCCTCATGCAGCCAAGGGGCCATTGGGATCTTGAGGACCCCAAAAGAACCAAAGGGGCCATTGTGGCACTCTGCAGCCTCATGGAGCCAAGGGGGCCATTGTGTCATTGTGCAGCTCCATGGAACCAAGGAAAACATTTTGACACTTCAAGGCCTCATGGAAGCAAGGGGACATTGTGACAGTATGGGGCCCCATGGAAAAAGGAGCCAGTATGACACAGCGGGGCCTCGTAGTACCAAGGATCCAATATGACAGCACCATTGTGACCCTGCAGGGCCACATGGATCCAAGGGAACAGGTAACAGGTCTGGTTGGCTTGGCTTGACTAGCTCAACTGACCTCGGCATGTTGAGGGTCTGTTGTCATGTGCCCCTGAAACATGGGGGCTCAGTGCTTTGCTTTCTATGGAAAAGAACCATCTCTCCTGCCCCGGCATCCATGGGCAAAATTGGTACTTCTCCAAAATTCCCTATATGCAAGGGTTTCTCCCAGACAAAAGCTGCCAGGACAGACAGGCCTGGCTTGCTTTGGCCTCTGGTGGTCCCCTCTAATCTGCCCTGGAAACACTGGGGCTCTGTGCTTTCCTTCCTATGGGAAAGAACTGGCCTTCTCATTCAGGTGCTCATAGTTGAAATGGGGATTCTGCTTCCAAAATTCTCTATATCTGAGACAAGGAATCCAAGATATTGATTCCGTTGCTCCCAGATGAAAGCTGTCAGGACAGACAGATCTGGCTGGCCTTGGCCTCTGGTGGCTGCCATTCATCAGCCCCTGAAACACTGAGGCTTCGTGCTTTCCTTCCTGTGGAGCCATGGTGACACTTCAGGGCCTCATGGAACCAAGAGGCCATTGTGACACTGCAGGGTACCATGGATCCAAGGGACCATTGTCACACTGTGGGGCCTCGTGGAACCAAGGACATCTTTGTGGCACTGCTGGGCCACGTGGTCCCAAGGGGCCAGTGTGACGCAGCAGGGCTTGTGGAACCAAGAGGCCATTGTTGCATTTCAGGGCCTCATGCAGCCAAGGGGCCATTGGGATCCTGAGGGGCCCTTTGGATCCATGGAGACCATTGTGACACTGTGGGGCCTCATGGAAGCAAGGGGCCATTGTGACACTTAAAAAGCAAGGAGAGCATTGTGACACTGCAGAGTGAGGTGAAACCAAGGGAACATGGAACAGGTGTGGCTGGCTTGGCCTCCCAGGGGCCACCTGACAGGTCGAGATAATCTTGGAATGTCAAGGGCTGCTTCTCATCAGCCCCTGGAGAACTGGGGCCCCATGCTTTCTCTTCTGTGAAAAGGAGGCATCCATCTTTCCAGGTGCCCACGGCCAAAATTGATACTGCCTTGAAAAATTCCCTATATGCAAGGGTTGTCCCAGACAAAAGCTGCCAGGACAGAGAGCTCTGGCTGGCCTTGGCCTCTGGTGGTCACCTCTCATCTCAAGGAAGCCCTGAGGAAAGTATTTGAACAGGTTTGACTGCTGGAACATCAACGAGTCTCCCGTCCTCTGAAAAACTCAGATGCTCTTCTGTTCATATGTGTCTCTTTTTTACTCATTGTGTATTATGCATGAAATATTATTTTCAGCTAAAAATATTATTCTTATCACTCTACCAGTGTTACCTGACAAAAAACACCTCCTCTAGCTATGGATCCAAGTCACCTGTATAAGCAAACAAGAAAGAATCCAGCAGGAATTATTTGTCTCTGCTCCCATCTGTCACATCTCCTCTGGAGCTGAAGGTGCAGCCCCAGCACTTGGGAGGGCTCAAGGGCTCACAAGCTCAGCTCCCACACAGAGAACTTGCAGACCCTGGGGTGCTCTTCTTGGCCCCTGCACATTCAGCCAGGCTGAGATGGACACTGATGGTTTCTGTGCCAGGCTCTCTGAGCCCAGCCCAGCTCCCTGCAAGCTCTGCCAGCTGCCCTGAGCTCTGGGCAGCACCAAGGGCTCTCCCAGCCCAGCCCAGCCAGCTCTGGCCCCACAGCTCTGCTCAGGCCAGGCTGCTCTGGCCACTGGCCCCACGGCCTCAGCCCCTGGCAAGGGCACAGCAGCAGCTGCATCTGCCACAGGACTCAGCCTCACCATGGGGGAAGGTGCTTGGCCAAGGCACAAGGAGGCTCCCTGGCTGCCCTGCTCCCCTCTGGCTGAGGTGCTGAGAGCTCTGCAGCCCCTGCTGCCATCCCATCTGCCCAGGGCAGCACAAGAGCCCCAGACTTGGGGCCCTCAAGAGCTGCTCCTGCTCCAGGCCCAGGGCCCTGCCCAAAGCTGGGGCAGCCACAAAGCTGTGCCCATTTCTGTTCATTGCTGCTCTGATGGGGATGGATCCTCAGCTACTTGGAGGTTGCTGATGAATTTTACTACTCCAGAGGCTTCTTCTTTCTTGAGTTCTACAGTTCAGGAATTCAGTGACAAAGGCTCATAAACACTTGTTCAAAATACCCAAACAAGAGAAACCCAGGGGAATAATTGAAGTTTTCAATTCTTCTGTGGTTAATTAGACAGATTTCAGAAGTGTATTCAAACTGAATATACTATATTCAAAACAATGCAGAGAAAACTGTTTTGTTCTGTTTAGTTTTCTTTTCCTGTTTATAGGTTGATATCAGCAATGTCCAATTGATATTGACCCCCAGCACCTTCTAATCCAATTTGAACAGATATGTAAATCAAGACCCTTCATGGCTGACAATCAAGAAGACTCTGTCCCTACCCCCTTCCCACCACTTCCCTCATCCAAGCCCTGGCACTCAGAGCAGCTGAGGAATGGAGTCACATCCAGGGTGTCCACAGGGCTCAGGACTGGGCCCAGGTCAGTGAAATCTCTTTACTGCTGATCTGGACGAGGCCATTGAGGGCACCCTCAGTCAGTTCCAAGGTGAGCCCAAGCTGGGTGGGAGTGTGGCTGTGCTGGAGGGCAGGAAGCTCTGCAGAGGGATCTGGGCAGCCTGGAGCCATGGGCCCAGGACAATTGGATGAGCTTCACCAAGGCCAAGGGCCGGGTCCTGCCCTGGGCTCATAACCACCCCAAGTCCCTGGCTGTGCCCTGCCCCTGATCTGCACAGCCTGTCCTGTTTCCTTCATCCTTGCATTGCCAGGCACTTTTTGGGACAAGGGAGCTCTGCTCTGGGGATGGAGGGAGGTTCAAGTGACACCACTGGAGTAAGAACCAGAACTTACCAGGTTTGTGTCCTTTGAGGGGCCAGGAACTGGTGAGAGTCAGCTCCGTTTGGTTACACAGATTTGCACTAACCAGGGTTTTTGATCGTGTGAAGACCATTACTAAGAGAAACCCTGAAACCAAACAATAAAAACACCGAAAGCAACACCCAGCAAACCTTTCAAACAGGAGACACTGGAAACCTGCAACCCTGCCTGCACGCACTGCCACACAAACTGCCGCACAAACTGCTGTGCCACGCCCTCAAAGCTGTGCCAGGCCCCTGTTTGCTCACTCCGGGTCACTGCGCTCCCCAGAGGCCTCTTTTACAGCCCCTGCCTCACACCGCAGCCAAGAAACACCCTACCGTGTGCCTGGGCAGACTAACGAGCACAACACAACCCACCTGCTAAGCGGCACTACGGGGGGTGCATCCCCATCCTGCCCCTAGGGAGGGGGGCTTAGGAGCTTAGAAATGCTCCTTGGGCCTCAGCATTGCAGGTAAATGAAGGCAAAGCCATTCTCTCTCTGCATGGCAAAGAGGAAAACGGTTCCCTGGATACCCACCACATGGACTGGGAAAAGATGTCAACCCCAGATGAATGACCTTGTGTCCCCACCTCCACAAGAACCACCGGGACCCCACTGCAGAGAAGCGCAGGGTGACCAAGGACGGATGGGACACTGCTGGAGCCAAGAGTCTTGTACTGTTTGATCTCTTCCCCACCCCAGTCCTGATCTTCCCCACACCTGTGCACCCCCACTCTTTCCTTCCCTACCCCGTCCTCCATCTTCCCTCTCTTTCCTTCTCACACTCCTGTTTCCTATCCCTTTCTATCTGTCTACCGCACATTTATTGTTAAATAAATTCCCTGTTGTTGACTTTTTTAGATGATCTCCTGGATTGCTCATCATTCTCAAAGGAGAACCCCAAATACACATTGACACAGCTTGACCAACAGGGTGAAGACCCTCACCTCTTTATTTATGCCAGCTGATAAGTATAAATCATACATGTATAACTTTAGTTAAATTCTGCCCCATGCCCCACATGTCTTCCTCAGATGTGGTTGCAATCTGCTGTAATAGCAATTAAAAGGGAAGGCGATGAGGGCATCTTGACCACTGATAAACTAAAGGTAATTTGGGATTATGACACTCTCTTTGAAAGGGTTTCCAATCTTGGTGACATCTTGTTCATGACACTTATTATCCCATTGACAGTAAAGCCACAGCTTTTCTTTTAACAACACCCTATGCCTTATACCCAATTATAGTGCTGATTAAATCCCAGTGGAACTGTCCTCTATCTGTTGGAACATACAAGTGTGAGCCCCAAATGGGAGCAAATGGCAACTGGGGATGTTGATGCCTACTGGACAGGAACAGCAAGGATTTATTTCTGCAAATAATACTATTAGCAACTAAGACATTTGCCTTGACGTTTAAGAAAATGTCAATATGGTGTGAAACCCATGAGGCTGTACTTGCATATGTGGGAAATGGATGTATCTGTATGAGAACTCGGAGTGATTCTATGTTTATAGAAAACACCACCTGAGAGACATCTGATCACTCTAATAGCTATATCTGTAGTTTTAGCAAAATGATGGGATGCAGCTTTAACAATTCAGCTCTCGCACAACTCACCAGTTGCTACAATCCAACTGCACACTGTGTCAAGTTTCATTGCCTGTCACTGCTGGAGTGAATCTGGCATTGGCAAGAATCTGTTGCAATATGATGATCTGAGTCCATGCTGAAATGGAGAGCAGCACAACAGAGAAAGAACCCGCATTACCACCCATCATCAGGCAGAGAAGATACACCATGTCCTGGAAAGAGGGAAGAAAGATGGAGAACATTGGTGGTGGGAAACTATTTTTGGATGGCCATGCAGAGCAACTGGAAGTTTGAATTTAATGTTGCATCCAGTTGTAGTTTTGTTAGTTTTGGCTTTATTGTGTTTACTGTATACACTGTCAGAAGATAAACCAAATTATATCCATCAAACATGTAAACCACCTACAATGAACTCAGTACATGAAATGTTATATAATTTCACTATTTCCGACCCATAAATGAGAAAACTTATCAATTAATTGCACCCTTACCTCTAAGCTGCAATATGCCACACATTATGACAAAGACACAAGAGATAACTGTATTACCACTCAAGGACTTGGTAATTTCTATGAAATGTAGACACAGGGTAAAGGGATTCAAAGCTGGGCACAGGACTCGAGGTGTGAGCTCACCAGTGCCCAGCACAGAGGGACAATCAGAGCCCTGGTCCTGCTGGCCACACTATGGCTGACACAGAATACCAGGATGCCCCTGGCATATTCCTGAGCACAATTCCACCCTCCCCCACCCTCCCAATCAAATGAAGAATGGACATTTTCCTTGGCCCTTCTTTGTTATTAATATCTTTTTAAAAACACACTTTCTATAGTCTTTCACAGTAGCCACCAGATTAAGTTCAAATGGAGCTTTTGCCTTCCTCATGATCTTTCTGCAGGAGGCTGGGACTGAGGGCTGGGGCCCATGGCGGGCTGGGTGGGAAAAGCCCTTTGGCACTTTGGCACAGAGCTTCCTTGGAGATGTTTAGGGGCAGAACACAAGGTGGGACAAGAGAGAGCTGCAGGTCATTAAGAGAGCAGCAAGCATAGGCAAAGTTTAGGGCATTCAAAAGGCCTTTGTGCCCAGGGGCATCAGCATGGAAACCGCCAGGCCTCTGGGAGAAAGGGCGGCCATGCCCACCAGGCCTTTGTGACCCACGGTGACATCGTGCCCAGAGCCATTGTGACGCGGGTGCATGTCATGACCCTTGGGGCTGCCAATCCCTGCAGCGGCCACTCCCAGGAGAGCAGCTCTCTGAGGAGGCAGCAGCTTCTCTGGAGGCAGCAGCTCCCCTGGGTGGTTGTGGCCAGTGCTCACCAGAGCACTCCCGCAATGCTGGAGAGAGAGGAGGCGAATGCCCACGGCCAGCCCCGAGAGGGGCAGCCGCTGCTGTACCGGCGGCGACAGGTGAGGGACAGGGATGGAGGGACAGCCTGCAGTGGGAGCTGGGGGAAGCCCTGGGACACAGGCAGCCAGGCCTGGCACCAGGCCATGCTCTGCGGAGGGGACAGTGCTGGGATGGCCCAGGCACAGCAATGCCCCAGAGGCAGCGAGCCCAGCTGGGAACCCGGCCCAGCCTGGCTGCTGTGGCCAGCACCTGCCTTGGGGCGAGGGCCGGGCTTGCTGGCACGAGGGGGACACCGTGCCCACACAGCCAGCTCCATCCCATGCCTCCTCCTGCTTCCCACAGGTGACCCACAGGCAGCCACAGGCGGCACCTCAGGTCACCTGGACGACCATCATGCCCATCCCTGGGGACGGGCCCACTCTGTTCCCCATCCGCTCACGGAGCCCCACCAGGTCCTGCACGCGCAGGGGCAGCCAGGAGGGCGGGCACTCAGTGCCCCGCAGACGCGTCACAGGGCCACAGAGATTGTCCGTGTCGGACTTGCCGCCTCTCCACGGCCCTAAGGTGACCCTGGCACCTCCAGGCCAGCTCAGTGCTCAAATGTCCAGAGTGTCCACTGACAGTGTCAAGCTGCCCCCTCTGCCAGCAGCACCTGCAGCAGCAGCCTCTGGATCCTCTCCCAGAGGCGCAGCACCTGCTGTGGGCCCCATGGCCAGGGGCCAGCCAGAGCGTGTGCCACCTTCTCCATGGAGCACTCTGGCTGTGGGCAGAGCCCAGGGAACGCCTTCCCTGGACAGCAGAACGGAAGGGCTCTGGCAGGGGTCAGCGGCAAGGCAGGGCCACCGCCTGCCACCCGTGACTCCTGCACGCGGCGTGCCGCTCCGCACTGGGGCCCAGCCGGCTTGGAAGCACCTGGGGCGCTCTGAGACCAAGGGGCTCACTGGGGTGCAGGAAGGGCATGGTGGCAACACCTACAGAGACCTTTTTGGAGGCCTGCGCCCACACCTGTCAGAAAACAGATCCATCATGTCCACCTGCACTCACAAACAGTCAAGTGCCCACCAAGACGTGAATGCAGAGCCCCAGGAGCTGCCCAGTGCTTCCAGCTCAACCAAAGGCTCCACAGAAGAGGCAGCAAAGTGCTCTGAGCTCCCATCCCATGCCCAGTTGGCAGAGCAGAGCTCTCTCTCTGGAAACTCGCAGCCCTGGGACATTCCTGTAAAGGAGCTGAAGGAAAAGCAGGAGGAGGAAGAGCTCCCAGAAGCACAGGCTGCAGCAGAGTGGGACCCAGACCTGCAGAGTCTGTGGCTTGCCTTGTTCTTGAAGGAGAACGAGGTAGAGGCAGAAGCTTCTGCTCTGGCTGGAGAGCTCTGGGACAAGGGCCGCAGCAAGCTCTTCCTCACATCAGAGCCTGAGGAAAGCTCAGGCTTCTCAGCTTCTCCTTTCTCTGGAGGCCCCTGTGAGGCGTGGGCAACTCATTGGCCAGCCGAGCACACTGCACTTCACAAGCAGCTGTGCACGGGGCCTGATGATTTGCTGCAAATTACACACAAAAAGAGAGAGGAGCTGGAGAAGCTGGAGGAAGAGAAAATGTATGCAGAGCTCTTTGGAGACATCTGCTCCTCCATGAGCACTGAAGAAAGCCCCATGACATCCAGCTGTGTCCGGAGGGATCCATTAAGTGCCAGCCTGGAACCAGCTGCAGACCCCTCGGTGCCACAAGGCGCTTGCAGTTTGAGCAAAGACGCCACAGGAGAGGCACAAAACTACTCAGAGCTTGTGTCTCCTGAGCTGTTGGCAGACTTGGGCTGTGACTCTGAGGACTCGCCGTGCCTGGAAACTCTGCTGAACGAGCTCCTGGAGGAGTGGGAGCAAGAAGAAGCGGCGGGAGAGAGGGACAGAAAGGGAGAGAGCCTGTTGTCCATCCCGCCGCGAGAGGAAGAGTTAGAGCCAGCACCTACTCCTGCGGACAGTGACCTCAGCGACCAGGGGCACAGCGAGCCTCTCCCCTCGGCACTGCCCGAAGAGGCAAAGGGGTTTGCGGGCTGTGCCTCGCCTGCCGATGCCGCGGACGAGGCGGAGGCAGCAGGCATGGAGGCTGGCCGTGCCCAGGCCGCCCCTCGCCAGGAAAGGCCCTGCGGGCAGGAGCCGCCGGCAGGAGCTTGCCCGGTGCCTGCCCAGCCCCTGGCACGCAGCGTTCCTGCTCGCCCCGCTGGCAGCACAGCCGTCCCGCAGCCCCCGGCCCCACGGCCATGGCGCTCCATGGCCAAGACGGCCCGGCGGGCTCTGCGCCGCCTTTTCTCCTTCAGCTGCCTCGGGGGCAGCCAGAGGAGTGAGCCCGGGGCCAGCAGCAGGACGATGCCCAAAGACGCCGGCTCACCCTGAGGACGCCCAGCTCCCGGGGCCAGTGGCAGGGCCCAGAGCTAAGGGCACCAGGGAGAGACAAACCCTGGGCACACACCGATGGATGGGTGGGTGCTGGCCAAGGCAACCACTTGCCAAAGGTAGGTCCTGCTGCCGGCCACAGCCCCTCCAAGCCAACAGCAAGGCAGCCTGGTCAGGGAGAGGCGGCTGAAGAAGGATGACAGCGCTGCCTTGTGCACTCCACAGAAGCTGACTTTAGGCCTGGGCTGCATTGTGGGGGTGCAGCCCCACCCTGCCCCCAGGGAGGGGGTGTTTAGGAGTTGAAAAATTCTCCTTGGGCCTCAGCATTGCAGGTAAATGAAGGCAAAACCATTCTCCTTTCACAGGGCAACTAGGAAAGTGCCTCCCTGGGTGCCCTTAAAATAGAGCGGAGAAAGGTGTGAACCCAGGATGGATGGCCTGGGGTCCTCACCTCCACAAGAACCACCGGGACCCCAGTGCAGAGAAGCACAGGGCGAGGCAGGACCGATGGGACACTGCTGGACACAAGAGTCTTGTACTGTCTGCTGTTTGATCTCTTCCCAATCCACCCATCCTCACTTTTCCTCTTTTTTCCTTCTCACTCTCCTGTTTCAGATCTCTTTCAATTTCTCTACCCCACATTTATTGTTAAATAAATTCCCGGTTTTTGACTTTGGTAGATGATCTCCTTGGCACCTTAATTCAAGCACAGGCATGTCTCCATAATCACATCTTCAATGCTGGAGCAGAGTGGAAGAGTCTGGGCTTTGGGCTGAACCTGGAACCCGGCCTGACCCAGTGTGTGGATTTATATTTTGTGCAGCATGTCATGACAGATCTTACCTCCTTAGGGCAACACCCCTACCTAAAAAATTCCCTCTTGGAGCCTTGCTCAAAGCCATTTGGAAGACAGCTAGAGATAGAATTGTCTTGAGATGGTAAAGCCTGAGGGTAACTGGTGCTGGATCTTTCTAAATCACTGCTGACTTTGACCATACAGCCCCAAACAAGGCCAGATGTCAGATTTCATGGCCTTGTCTGGCTTCTAAATACAGAAAGGTCAATACTTGCTTCACTAATGAGTGGCTACATCTATCACAGTGCTAATGACCATGCCTGTTTCATTAGTGAGCAGGTACAAAGATAACCTGTGGTTGGAAGGTTCATCCAGAGGTCACCTTTGCCTCAGGGCCTGCTGTTCAGGCCTCACTCAGGGCTGTTGTCCAGGCCTTGGCACTTCAGGGATGAGGTTTGGCTTGACTGGATGAGCTCAGAGGTCTTTTCCAACAGAAAGGATTCTGTGGTTCCATGATTCTATCCGCTGCATTCAGCTAGGTCTATTTCAGCAGCATGACTTTGCTCAAAAAGTTCCCTCTTGCTCAGCTCCTTCAGCTCCTGGTGCTGAGCTGCTCATGCTGAACGAGACGACTCGGAGAGGCGAATACAGTCCATCCAATTCCTTCTGGGACACGGAGAGGGGAAGGCGTGGAAACAGGAGCATTGTTTGCTGTGGCCTCCTCTCTGCCCTTGACGCCTTTCAGCGCTTTGGAGCAGCCAAGAGCTTTCTCCAAGAGTGCAATGGAGCAGCTGTTCCTGCTCCCGGGTCTGGCTCTTCCCAGTCTCTGACCTTGCCTGCTTTTGTCCCTCTTGCTGTGCCTTCTGTTCCCCAGGGCTCGCTGGTTGCTGCCCAGGACTGTGGCACAGGCACAGATCCAGTGGTCCAGACCCTCCTTTCTGTGCCCTTGGAGCTGCCTGGCCACAGCAGCCTTTCCAGCTGGAAGCTCCCATGGACAGGGAGTCCCCAGCTCTGCTCCTTGCACAACCTCCAGGAGCCCAGGGCTGCCATCTCAAGTCCCTGCTGGCACTGAGGGCTCCCAGGTGCCTCAGGCTGCTGTGACACCGCTGCACACGGGAGGGAAGAAGGCCAGGGGCTGTGCTGAAAGTCAGCTCCATCTGCTGCTGCTGCTGCTGCTGCTGCTGCTGCTGCTGCTGCTGTGGGGTCACTTGTGCAGCCCTGGCCCTGAGTCAGGGATCAGATCCAGGCCCTGCTGCTGCTCCCTCGGGATCAGCCCCAATTTGGTTGTTGCAGTCAGGGCCAGCAGAAGCGGTGGCTGGAGCAGCGGGTGCTGACAGTGCCCCAAGCCCCGGGGCTGGAGGGCTCCCTGGGCTGGGGCTGGCAGGGAGCTGCCCCTTGTTCTCCCTGCGCCCCAAGCCAAGCTGGGCCAGGCAGACGTGGGGCAGCAGAGGCAACAGGCAGCCTGCGAGTCTCTTCCAGGCCTGGCTGCTCAGAGTTTGGGCCTTGGAACCTCAGGTGGGCAAAGGCAGCTGCTCCTGATCCCTCTGTGTTGTGCCCGCGTTCAGCAGTGCTGCTCCATCAGTCTGTGCTCAGCAACGGGGAAAAGCCTCAGCCCTGCAGGGCCAGGAGCTGCCGGGCTCTGCCTGAGCAGCTCAGCCAGCAGGAAGGGAGCTGCTCCACACAGGAGCAAAGGATATTCCTGTTATAGGGTGTGCTATCTATTGAATAGAAAAAAAAAGGGGGGGAAAAATAGATAAATTGCAAACGATAAAAATAAAATCCAGGTGTGAGTGAACAAACCTCTGTAACTTTGCATTAAGAGGTAAATGATCTTTTGAAAAAGAGAACTCCGTTATTTCCTTTGTAAATGTGCCGATGGCATGGATCCATCTCACTGAACTCAGCAGCCTTTTAAAAGATTTTGGGCTTTTTTTCCAACCCTGTTATTTTCAATTGCGGTCGAAGCAAGAGGAAATTGCTTTGTGCCCTCCCGGCTCCAAGCAGGACTGGGAATCAAAACTCTGTCAAATCCCAAATCCTTTAGAAGATGACCTTCCTTCTCACCCTGTTATGAGCTGCACATCCCCCTTGAAACTGTCAGGGATTTCTTAAAGACTCAAAGAAGTCCCACCTGCGGCTTTTTGCTCTGGTTTGGACGCGCAGAAGGGCAGTTCTCCATCCCTCAGCTCCAGACTGCACTGCCTCAGGAACACGGCCCACTCGCCAGCTTTGGCCCACTCGTGGCACTTCTAGAGAACGAAGACAGAGCAATTGCACAGTTCCAGCCAATAAGGAAGGAAGAATGGGACGGACAAAACATCCTGGGGAGATGCAGGCGTTTAGATGGGACTGTGGAGAGTTTGGGTTCTTGCCAATTGCATGTGTGTCCCCAGCTGCAATCTCTTGGCCTGCAGGAGAGTCTCGCTCACCTGCCAAAGCAGAAAGCTCAGGCGCTGTGCTCGGAACGGGCTCGTCTGATGCCAAGCTCTCAGAGCAATGTGAGGGCAGAGCCAGCCCAGCTGTGCCCAGGGCTGAGCCCAGCAGAGCCCTGGCAGAGGCCAGAGCAGCCTCAGCACCCGCAGAGCCCGGCTGCAAGGAGAGAAACCAGAAACTGCCCGTCAGCCGAGGGCTCCTGTGCCCTCGTCCCAACGCCTGCGGTGCCCAGGCCACGCTGGCCGTGCCCAGAGCTGTGCCCAGAGCTGCCCATCACTGCTGCCTTTGGGAGCAGAGCAGGAGGGCAGCACATGTGCCCAGCCTGCAGCCGGCCACGGCACATCCAGCCCCTCAGCAGCTGCCCAGAGCCAGATGCCCCTGTGCTCGCTGCCATCTCCCAAAAGCTCTGATCCCACCTGGCCAAGCAGACAGGGACCCACCTCACACCATCCAGGGCTGCAAGAAAAGCTGCTCCCAAACGATGTGCTCAGCCTTCTCCAAGGGCACCACCCATCCACACCACAGCTGCTCCCAAGCACTTCCCGATCCACACTGGACCACCTAGAACGCTTCCTCTAGAAAAACAATCATGAAATTGTTGAAAAGAGATTAGAGACAAAAAGGGAAAACAAGAAAAAAGGTAAAAACTCCTTTCTCTGTCAGGCACTTGAGGAAGGCCCAACCCCTATGTGCGAGGGAAAAACCCACCCACAGGTGAAGGAAGCTCATGCTTTCTCTCCTCCCTGCTGCACTCACCTCCAAAATAAAGGTGATCCCAAAGCAATTAAGGAGACTGGAGCAGCCCAAGGCCTTCCTCGCCTGCAAAGCAAGGCAGCCATGCACAGGGTCTGGAGTCCCACCTCTGCTCCCACCATGGGGGTTTGTTTGTGTCGGCCTGGCTGCCCCAGCCCCAGCCCCAGCCCCAGCCCCAGCCCAGGCCACGGTGGCTGCTGGGGGCTGTTGGCAGGGCCAGGAGCCAACTCCCATTTCATACCCACCCAGCCCATCCGCCCAGCCCTGCCAAAAAGCAGCTGGGCAGCCGACTGAAGAATCAGCTGCGCCCACCCCAGACAGGGGGAGCCTTTGGCTCCTGGTCAGGCTGTGCAATGCCCAAATCTGGGAGCATGTCCCTGGGTGTGGACTCTGCAAATTCGCTGTGGAGCCTGCCTTTGAAGAAGGTGCCAAAGTCCATCTGTGGTGTTACATTTTAGTTCAATGGTATGCTCTGTCTCACCCCTGGAAAATGTACGGTTTGTTCCCAGCCTGTGATCCTCCCCTGCAGTGTCATGTATCCGTAATCCCAATGGCCCAAGTCTTTTTCCGCACCCACTTTGAATCTCCCTGTTAAAGCTGTGCGAGGGAGAGGGAACTCTCTCTTGGCCCTTTCCTCCCTAAGCTCTTCCTCTCTCCCCCTCCCTCCCCCTTCCCCCCTCCTGCCACAGAAACCATGCTGTTCCCGGGGGTGGGACCCCCAATAAACCCTCATCTAATTAGCACCCTTAGAAGCCGTGTGGAGTTTCCTTGCCTGCCTGCTGCTACCAGAGAACATACAGCTTAGCGGCCCGGGGGACCCCTGGGGCCCCTTAAACAAACAGCAACAATCTTGGTTGATTTAAATTTATTTATTTACTCTTTTTCGTCATCAAAAGAAAATACATACAAATAAAAAGTTGTCATCAAAATTTAAAAATACAATCAAAACACATGTACATATGTAACTAAGAAGCCTAACACATAAATCCTATTCTTCAAACGCTCTTCATGCAGGCAGCAGATTCTTCCTGAGCATGGAGGAAAGAGAGCTCTTCTGGACGGGAGGCAAGGACTTTGTGGGTAAGGGAACATGGGAATTGTCCAGAGAAAACTTCTCGGTAAGACTGTAACCAGTCAGATCTGCAAAATGGAGACACAAAGTAGAACAGAGGCCACAATGCAAACCTAAAGCAGCTAAAGCTCCATATTTCATGGGACAGACTTCCTGCACACTTCCAAACAGCTGCACAGGGAAACATGCTCCTGCTGGCACTCACGGGAGGCAGGCCAGGGCAAAACCCTGACCCACTTCCACTGAGCTAGCACAGGAACACCCTGGCCTCTGGGCTGCCCTGGGACAGCAGGGAGCCCAGAGCCCTGTGCTTTCCAGGAATGGCTCAGCTGCACATGCCCCCTCCTGCTCCTCTCCGTGCCCCACAGCTCAGCAGCCCTACAGCTCCACGGGGCACTGGCAGCAGCCCAGCTCATTGCAGGGGGCACAGGCAGGGCACAGCTGTTCCCTGGGAATGTGCACAGGCTCTCTGGGCTGCCACAAGACCCTTCCTCCCACCAGAGAGCGGCCCAGCTCCCCCCTCACCTCTGTGTGAGGCTGAGCCATGATCGCCTTCACCTTGTCCTCACTCTGGAGTTGCTTCAGGCCCCCCTGCCATGACTAGGAAGGGCGATGGAGAGAGCGGGGGCAGATGCACACCCGCCCTTAGTATTCCGTCATTTTTGGCACAGCTAAAAAGGCAAATCCGCAGGTGTCCAACTCAGCACTTCCTCAGCTTTCTGGAGAACATCACGCCTTCACCAGCCCAACATTTTGGAGAGGCTTTCCCGCACATGTGGAGGCTTGCTGGCAGCACATTTCTTCAGCTTGGTGCCCATCCCCTTGTAGAGGGCAGAGGCAAGCTTGGTGGCCACAGTGCGGACATTGGCACTTCGGACAGGCAGCGCCTTGTTCTCCAGGAAGGACCAGAGCACGGGCAGGGCGTAGCGCTGGACCACTTCAGGGCTGCTGGCATAAACCCACTCCACAAGCACTGCCGGGAGAGAGACACAGCTTCTTTACCACCAACCTTAATGCCAACAAGGCTCTCCCTCTGCTTTTGCTTCTTGCAAGCCGCTCTGGCTAAGTTCAGCAAAACAGCACCCAGAGCCCCATGATCCAGAAACGGGCAAAGCAGCTGATCATCCTTGAAACAGAGCCACCAGCCCCTCAGGACTAATTTCTCCAACCAGAGCCTTGTTCCTGTGGCAGACTTCGTACCTTTACTAAATTATTTCACAATCTCTTTCTGCATGAACAATGAATGAAGTGTCAAAGTGCCTTTTATTCCCATTAAGAAGTTGTCTAAACCCACACTGATGATTTGCAAATGCACCGTAGAGAGGAAATGGAGAGGTTTCTACTAAAAGGGATGATTCCATTTTTGTAACGTTGATGTCAAGTGCCAGATGTCTCATCTGGCTCTTCCCTTTGCTCAGTGGCACACAGCAAAGGGCAGTATTAGAACACACCTCAAAACTCCAGCCCAGCAGCGATGGCTGCTGCTTGACAGCTGGATTAGAAACATCAGTGACTAGCTGGTGTCCTTGGCAGAAGGCTTTTGTGGCTTCCAACAAACCACTGTTTCAAACCTCAGGGTGTCTTAGATAATTACCCAGACCCCATTGCTGTGGCATTTGAGCATCTCCACATTCTAATGCCACTTCCCCTCCCCATGGTAATGGCCTTTTTTCTTATAATGTCCACTGAAATATAGGGGCATAGAGGGAGAAAAATGCCACACAGGGGACTGAAATTTAACCAAACCACAAGTGTTTTCTCTTATTGTCTCTGAAATCTGCTCTCTGCTCTTTTTCTGAACTGAACTATATCAAACACAGACAAAAATTTACTACCAACAGGCTTCTAGCATGGCAGATTTGGCTGAGAGATCAAAACCTGAAATGCTCTGGAGACCATTCTTATTTTCTGATCAGGCATCATGTTATCTAGCAGCCATTTAATATTCTGTGGTGGAAGAGACTTCCATTTCTCTATGCTGGTAATCCACCAGCAGTCATCAACATTGAAACAGCTCCTGAAAGTACCCAAAACCAATTCTGCTAAGCGGGAAAGGGTTATGGTACCCATCTTATAATGGGAATTCATTTGAGTTTAAATGCAATTAAAGACATCGGTGACTGTTGAACATGAGGAACAGCTGTCTGTTCCTACTAAATCTCAGAGAGAACATCTGCTTTTTCTGAAGTAGTCCTAATTTATGGTTAATTCCTTTATTTGGAAAAGAGATCAAAAGAACTGCAGAACTAAATTCCCTATTGCTGGAGATGGACTTTATTCAAATGCTCTTTAAAGGGCCTTTGACATTCCCAATGGCTGAACATGCCCTTTTGAGATTCCTAATGAGGACACAAAGTGTATGAAACCTTGCATTCAAAGATGTTGGCCTAATTAGCAGTGGATTTAGCCCCAGTTAAAGCAAGGCTATCAATCGTCTTCTCTACTGTCTATTGAGATGATCATTTTTCCATTCCTTGGCTACTGCTGACATAGCAAACTCCTCTGAGGAATCAATTATCAGCTGCATTTGTAGCATTTTGGACAGCGCTGACACAGGCAGACACTGTTTGCACACCCTGAAATGCTCAGTCCAATGCCACTTTGACAGCACAGGCAGGGAGCCTTAGCACTCTGCTTCTGTCCCTCTGCCCCCAGAGGCTGCCCTGCACTGAATCCGTGCCTCTAATACATCTGTTGAGTTTTCACCTAAGCTGTGACCCCCAGGCTCTGCACAGTTCAGCCTCCAAACTTTCTGAGACAAAAACAAGAATTCTGTGAGGATAAAACTGATCCCCTGAAGCAGCATTTGCCACCATTTTCCCTACAAGTCACAGATGTCCCTGAGCTTCCCAGAGAGGAGCCAGCTGGGGTATTTTTAGCCCCTCCCTTTCCTGGAGCTGGGTTCTGGAGCTGAGATGCCCCAGTGAGAGCTCAGCCCCGAGGCCGAGCGCCGCCCCCATCTCAGATGCTGCACAGCTCTGCAGCAGCCAGGGGAAACCTGCCAAATACACCTGCCATGGGTATTGGGCACGAGGGACAAGCTCAGCACCTCCTGATTTGGAGGAGCTACTCTAGTGTCTGTTCACAGGCATTCCCTGTAAAGACTCCCTGGGAAGACCTCTTGGCTTAGAAGGGGAGGCCGTACCTGTGATACGCTCTGTGACATCCAGCAGAGCTTGGCCACTCAGTTGATTCCATTGGTAGCTGAACTCTTTCAGCAGTGATACTTTATCTACAAGTGAAACACATGTTTCTGCTCACTCTTCTGAGGTCATAGGAGAAAGGACAGTGGGGAGGGAAAGGGCAGGGGCAGCCCCATTTTATAAAATAAAGTACATTTCTGCTGATTTTTGACTCCTTCTCTTCTTCCCTTCCAGCCTACTGGGCAGGCTTTTAAATTCCAAAAGAAAAGCTCTCCTTTCACATTTGTAAATCCAAACTTGTCTGCTGTACCAGGAGCTATGTTAAAACATTTCACACCAGGGACCTCAAGAGTTCAGTCACATGTAAGCAGTGAAAAGCTTTTGCATCCCAGAGCAAAAAGGAAGAAGCCCATACTTGGGACACAGAAAGGCACCGAGTCAGGCAGTTTGGGGGTTCACAGAGCAGCTGGGGAGGAGAAAGTGGAAACTCCCCTTGAAGACCTGCCTCTTCAGCACTCCTTTTTCCAGGCATATTTCCCCAGTGCGGCATTTTCAGAGCTGACATAAATCTGTGTGGCAAAGGAATTTAGAGCAGCCCTGGCCTATGGAGTTGTTTGCTACAGCCATCTTGCCCCTTGCAAAACATCACGTGGAACATCATTGACAGCTGGGTTTATACCTGCTTGTTATAAAGAAATGAACTGGGCAAATCATAAGTTCCCCTTTGAAAACAGAAGACAAAGAAGAAAAGTGGAAAATAGGCAGCTAATGCCTATAATGTGGAGCCTTCCAGGTGGCTGCTCTGCAGAAGCTCTGGGGGTTCAGTGTCCCTTCATGCCAACAGCAAAGCTATTCATTTGGGAGGTCAAACGGGGCCCAAGCAAACTCCAAAACCCGCTTTGCCTCTGAATTGTAGCAAAGCTGTAGTCTGGAACTTGCTCTTCAGACAAGCAGCACAGAGCCAAGGGCTCCTGGGACTTTTGGGAAAGGCTGGTCACCTTCAAGCCTGTTGGGGGACTGGGGCATAAGGACTGCACCTCCGCAGCTTCTGCTGGATGCCAGCTGGAGCGTTGCACAGACAACAGCAGCTATCAAGGCACTCAGCATTCTCTTGTGTGGGAGAGACAGACGCAGTTGAGCAGAGTCCATGCCAGGGCTCAGCCTTACCTAAATGAGCAATGGCTTCTTCCAGGGCTTTCACAGCTGCGGCACGAACCCTGGGATCCTTGGAGTTCAGGTTCTTTGTTATTCCTTCCACCAAACCGATGACCACCGGGTTCAAGGCACCTTTCAGCACGCCTGTGATTTCAGCCAGCACGTCCAGCGCCTTCTGCTTCACTTTCTTGTGGCTGTCAGATATTCTCAAGACAAAATAATCAAAAATCTGTGAAGAGAACAAACAACATGAAGGCTGGATTCAAATGTCCTTGTTTGAAGAGTGGATGTAGCAGTCAGCAGTGTAAAAGAGGAAAGTGATCCTTTCTGTCAGCTCAGCACTTGCTTGCACAATTTCACTGTTTTCCTGGGGGCCACTCACTGGAATGGTGCCACAACCTCATGCTGGTGGAAAGATTTTCTTCAGGTTTTAAGAGGTTTGGCTGGGGACAGGATAGTTCCTATGCTATTTCTCTCCATCGATAAATCATTAAATTAATTCCATTTCTTAATGCTAAAGACAACCTTTGCTTTAGAAGGGTGGAAGCAGATGTTTACAATGCCTGGTTTTCTATACAGTTGCCTCAAGTACTGAGGCCAATTAGGATTTTGCCAAATCTATGGCTGGAGGAGATCTAAGTTTTCTTTTGTTTGTCTCAGAGGCAGTGTCGGGAGAAGTGCAGGGCTCTGATCAACTCTTCCAGGATCCAGACCATTTCTCTAAGTAACAGGTAGACTTCTGAAATTCAATGTGCTGTACAGCTCTCATTAGAGCAGCTTCAGTCCCTTGACAGCCACATCATCAGGCACCTTCTCCTGGAAAAAGGGAAAAAAGCAGCTGCTGGGAGGAGAAGGCAGAGATTAGTCCCTAGCTGTTTTCCTCTTTTTCCAAAGACCCCCCCAGGAAGGGTGAGCACTGTCTTTACCAAGAGGAATAGGAACAAGGATGGAAATGAGTAGCCAGAGTTGTAGCTGTGCAAGACAAGATGGAGTATATAGAAGTATTCTTTAAAAAAACAACTGGGTTTATAAACCAACCCAGCCTGATCCTTCTCTTCCCTATGCAAACCCATTTTTGGTCTAGAGAATAACTGCCATGCCTTCAATGGCGGGATTCCCTCCACTTAACCCAAGTGGGAGTAGGAGAGAGCAGCAGTTACACCAGCAGAAAATTCTGTCCTCCTCTGATGAACAGCATCAATAGGCACCTGCCAGACAAATACTGCTGGACTGAAATATCTTGTCCTGAAGCCTGGACCCAAATTAAATTTGTCTGGGAAAGAGGGACCAGCGTGTCCCAAACAGCCAGGATGGAGTGCCAAGACACACGGAATTAACTTCACAGCTACAGGCTCAGGAAAGGAGC